>NC_056749.1:742485688-742658188 GCF_019279795.1 Protopterus annectens | reverse complement strand
TCCTCTTCACCATATTCACAAAAAACTCTGCACAGCCTCCCAACATGCTACAATAGTCCAATATGCCAATGACTGCTCCCTCATATGTCCTGCCCCATCCCTTTCTGCTCTTCTGAATATAACCCAACAATCCTTCCTAGACATCTAAAAGTACCTCTCCATCTCACAACTGATTTTTAAACCTCAGAAACAAAACTAATGCTCTTCTTCAGTAGCAAAAAAAAAAAAGATTAACCTTACTACCTTCACCATTTATTTATCAAACAACACCATTATCCAACCAGTAGATCATACAAGCCTATTAGGGGTCACCACTGACAAAGATCTGAAATGTAATAAACACTTAGACCTAGTTATCAAGAAACTCCATTTCAAACTAGGTTCACTACATAGAATAAAGCACTTTCTAACTGATTTAGGATCAGAGCCGGCCACCCAGTGGTGAGAACAATGACTCTGTTAAAGTGAAATCCTGAAAAAAATGAGATTGCGGATAAATGGTTGGATGGATCTATTGTAATGACTTTCAGAGACTTATGACTTCCTAATGGAGACCTTTAGTGATGGGTATTTCACCTTTTCTCCTAAATTCATAGAAACTACCTTTAGGTGTCCTTTCTCTATAAATCAATCATATCTGACTAGCAGTGTTTATCACCCCCTCAAATTCTAACTACAAGAAGTCACAGATAGCTTACCTGTCTAAAGTTTGCACCCATGTCACCTATTTGCCACACCACAAAACATTTTCTTCAAATTAATTGGGTCTGATGTACCATCCTCTTAGCTAACCCTAATTATGACACCCTAAGTTACTGTATTCATTTGGCAATGCCAGATTCAGTTATGTCTGCATCTTGTGATCAATAAGTAATAAACATAATATCTGCAATCCTAACTTAATTGCAGAAGGTAGGTCCATTAATTTCCTATAATGTCTCCATACTGCAACCCTTTGAAACTCCTTAGGATTTATTAGTTGCCATTAATGTTATCTACTTCCAAATAAAAGTAGGCATCTTCCTCCTCACCACCTATACAATCTTTATCTGCACTGGCTTAAAAGGTGACTGGATATCTGCGACAGAGGACTAACACCACCCACTTCTTTGGACATTATAAGTCTTTTCCTATGCCACCCTATGTTTTTCTCCATCCCAGATAAAATCTCTAACCATAATATTTACTGACCTTAAACAATTACTCTGTAACTAACTTGGAATCAATTCAAATGATATTATCTTCCACCTTTAGAACTCCTGCTATGAACTCCT
Organism: Protopterus annectens; assembly: GCF_019279795.1. Lineage (NCBI taxonomy): Eukaryota > Metazoa > Chordata > Ceratodontiformes > Protopteridae > Protopterus > Protopterus annectens. Next base: position 742,656,914 of record NC_056749.1, on the reverse strand, counting down.
TATATGTTTTTGTAAACAAAACTTCAACTGTGGCAAGCATCCATGTTCCATGTACTTCATATGAAATGACTATCATACATAACCATATTTAGTCTTTTAACATATTAGGATTGACATCAATAGCCACTGCACTTATCTTCTTTGCATTAAATTTTTACATGGAAAGTTTATCAGACTCAAGCATCCCATTAAATAAAGCTGGCAAATCTGCCTCTGACTGAGTTAAACACATCATCAGCCAAAAAGGACAATCCAAGCCTCGTTAGCCATCACTCTATAACCATACAAGGTTTTATACCTTATTTGGGCCCCTAATGGCTCAAGATGTACTTTGAACAAGAGTACAGACAGTGAGTATCCTTGTCCAGTACTTTACTTAGCCTGAAATACTAAGGCAGACCAGAGTGTATTACTCTGACCTCCAGCGACTATAAGTAGTAACAACTAAGTCAACAAAATATAAAATAACTCCCAACACCAACAGTGCTATAGTTAAACCATTCCACCCTATCAAAGGCATTTGCATGTAAGATGACAGCTACCAGATCCATCATCACAGAATAAGCCAAGGGTAGAAGAAAAGTTCATCCTCAACGTGTTACTTAATGTCTTTCTGTCTGTCTGCCTTCTCATGACAATTACACTGCACAAAGCTAATCAGTCTGAAAACTACATATCATGTGGCTGCCAGTATTGCTACAAACAATTAATGTGTAAGAACATGCAGTTTGATCCTTACCCTTCTGAGGGATGGTTGCCACTGCAACTTGTCTCCATGATAGGTTAACTTCACTATTCTGTATTACTTTAATGTACACTTGAAGGAGACAAAGTAAAATTTGTCTTTACATGTGTTCCATACCTCTCTAGGAATATTATCATTACTTGGCATTTTCCCTGCTGCTTGATCAGACCTACTTTCTAGCATTTCCTTCTGACTGATAGGCCTAGTCAGGAGCTCAATCTACCCCAAACAGGTCTTATTTGAATTTAAATTACACAAATAAGCATCCATCTCTTACACCACTTCATCTCACCTTATAAAATTTTGATTACACTCAAAATGTCGTTCTGTTATTAGTAGAGGAACCCAATGCAGCAGTGCATCAGTTTTGTTTCTTAGATCAGCAATTACTTTTTGAGAGCTGCTGCATCAGTTTAATCGCTAAAGCCGCATGACAGTCTAACTGCTGAAGTCGTATGACAGTCTAACTGATAAAACCGCATGACACTCAGTCTAACTGCTGAAGCCACATGACACTCAGTCGAACTGCTGAAGCCATATGACACTCAGTTTAACTACTGAATCCATATGACAGTCTAACTGCCGAAGCCACACGACACTCAGTCTAACTAATGAAGCCGCACGACACTCAGTCTAACTGCTGAAGCCGTATGACACTCAGTCTAACTGCTGAAGTCGTATGACACACAGTCTAACTGCTGAAGTCGTATGACGCTCAAACTGCTAAAGCCACATGACACTCAGTCTAACTGCTAAAGCCGCATGACACTCAGTCTAACTGCTGAAGCCGCATGACACAGTCTAACTGCTGTAGTCGTATGACACTCAGTCTAACTGCTGAAGTCGTATGACACTCAGTCTAACTGCTGAAGTCGTATGACGCTCAGTTTAACTGCTGAAGCTGTATGACATTCAGTTTAACTGCTGAAGCTGTATGACACTCAGTTTAACTGCTAAAGCCGAACTGCTGAAGCTAACTCCATCATAGGATGTTTAAGTTGATTTGTTTAAATTGGTGACATTATTTCAGGCCTACATGATCAGCATTTCATCTACCATTAGAGGATGGATGCTATTCTTAATTTCACAGATAAAAGATGCTGCCTTTTCACCACTGTAGTGCAATCTTGGAGTTGGTATATTTAAGTAGCCTGGGGTGTGGGTGGGCTTGCCCCCCTGCTTAAACTTGGTGGAAAGTGCTATGATTTATGTTGTTTAAACTCAGTATATGTATGATATGTGTTTTCAGTGTGTTGAGTTTCAGTGTTTTGAAGTTTCAGTGTTATGAAGTGAATCCATATATATATATATATATACATATATATATATATATATATATATATACATACATATTATCATACAACTGATTTGTATTATTTTAACTGCTATAACTAAATCATACAATGTTACTCAACAAATTATAAATTGACTGTTTTCATATGTTTGCCTTTCATGCTTTTCAGTCTTTATAACTTGTGTGTGTGTGTGTGTGTGTGTGTGTGTGTGTGTGTGTGTGTGTGTGTGTGTGTGTGTGTGTGTGTGTTAATTTATATTATACAATAACTGGTCATTGATATTCAAAAACGAGCACACTGATTGACCAGCCCAACCAGTGTGCCCATTGTAAATCCAAGAATATACTAAAAGAAAAAGGTCCGGTTTCTCAGACTTCTTCCCATTAGTATATCTCATCATTTTTTTTTACTTTTCTTTCTTTTGTGCACCAAAAAAGAAAATGGAAGACCTGAAATGAATGCAGGAGATGGCGCTTACAAAAATAAGAGGATCATCAGGTATATTCTGCAAAATTAAAGCAACTTACCTGATTATCCTTTTATTTTGTTCTGTCCCGGCTCTCAAGAACATAAAAAGTCTCCAGATTTCTTTTTTTATTTTCAATTAAAAAAAAAGCAACGGAGATGTTCCTTTCTCCATTGCTTCCTCTGCACAGCACTGATGAACTGCGTATGCATGGGAACATAAGTCTGATATGCATGCGCAGTACATGAGAAAAAAACCCAGGATACCGGAAAAAAGACATTTAAAAAATGTAAGTATTTTTTTTTCTTAAATAATGTCATTGTATAATAGTAATAACCCACAGCTGGGTGTGGGCAATGCTGGATTTACCCACGGTTGGCTTTCTTTGTTTTGCCCTCGTGACCAAACCACACCAACGATAGGGTAAATCCAGCAATACCCACACCCAGCCACGGGTTATTGCTTAAATAAAGTACCTTTGCCCTCGTGACCAAACCACACCAACTGTGGGTAAATCCAGCAATACCCACACCCACCCATGGGTTATTGCTTAAATAAAGCACCTTCTGTTTTCAGTAACCAGTTCTGTGGCATCATCATCAACTTGTCATTATAGCCTCTTCATTTGTATTTTAACCTACTATCAGGAATGGATTTAGCAGCCTACAACCAATGTGTGTAGTCAAATTATATCCATTATGCATTACAATTTATTGTAATTGGCTTTGGAGTTATTTAGAAATTCATCCTTTGGTGACAATAATATATAAGCAAAAAGTGTCCATCCTTTTTAAATTAAAATGAATATAATTAAAAGTTGTCATGTATTATCTAAAGATAAATTATGGAAGGAATTGTTTTTCAAAGAGAATTAGTTCTTTTTAGAATCAATTAAAAAGTGTCTATGATGAAAATGTAATTGATTCTGTTTAAGAGGATGTGGAGAAAAGTAGACATATTTTATACAAACCCTTGTTAAACAAGGTTGAAGAGAATTGGGAAAATGTAACCAAAGTGATGTTAGAGATATGGAAAATTAGAAACAAAAGAAAGTAGCGCAATCAGTTTTCAGTTAGCCTTTCCGTCTAATATAATGTGAACAGTGGGACAACTAAACAAGTAATAAAAGATATTGGGAAAATAATTTTGAGATATAAAGAAATGTTACAAGTAATAAAAAAGTAGACAAGCATAAGTGTTTCATGAAAAAGTAAGATAAATAACAAAATAAAATGGTGCATGTATATTATCAATAGTCATATTTTCCACACATATGAATTATAGTTTTAATTATAAGGCATTTTTTGACTGTAGCAGCACATATTTAATCTACCATGCCATGTTTGGTTTGTTATGCATTTTAGATAGGCAAAACATCATGCAAATTGTGTTCTAAGATGATTAAACAATTGCTATGTTATTAAGTGTAAGAACACCAAAAATGCAACATTTATTTTGCGTGTTCAAACTTTAACAAATTTCAGTTTTTTTTTCATTAGATATTATTATTCTTAATATGATGGAAAATATTTTAACAATTCTCTAATATTACATGAATAGTACAGGTAAATAAATTGAATGCATACCAAGTTTCAGTACTGAATAACCCCATTAACATTAAATGTGTACTAAAGATTAAACAGTTATATGATCTAAAATGTTTATAAATAGTGAAAGTTTCTTTGTTTAATTTTGAGTCACATGAATCATGAGTCACATTACATGGTTACACATAAATTGATTTTTTTTCTTTGCACTCATTTCTGAAGACATCATTATATAGCAAAATCCATCAACTTAGCTTTTTTTGTAATAAATGTAAATTAGTTCAATATTTTTATAGTCTTGGTCATTGGTCAGTGTGGTCTCCATTCCAAACCAAATTGCCACTGCACTAAAAAGTCCATACAGGAAACCATTAGCCAGTTTACAAACATTTTTTGTTCACTCTAGATATCCCTTTGATTTTTGTGCCATTCTACACCTAAACGTTGGAAATGCTCCATTTTCCAATGTAACAGTTTTCCTGATTTCATTGTACTTGTATAAAGTGTTTCCTACTTTTAAAAGTGAGTAAATGGCATTTATATTAATTATCGTTTTGCATAGTTCTTCTGTATTACAAGTCACTCAATCTACATAGACTGGTCCACTTATTGTTTAAAGTAGGTTGGCTCTAGACAAACTAGCAGCTTTCTCTTGTTTGTAAACTGAGCATTCTTCTTCTGCATATGACACTGCAGTAAAACTATCCCCATCTATGTAAATACATTTGTATTCACAAATTATTTTGGCACCTCCTACAAGTCTGAAAAAGTTTTATACCCCCCCCCAAAAAAAGATACTTCAACAACAGAGCTGAATAGAAACCTTAAAGTCTCATTTGCTTCACTTTACAATCATAGATCAATGCCACAAACAGTGGTCTCTGCCTTTATGTTTCCACACAACAGTCATTTTCAAGAAATTAGCACCTCTTGTTCAGTCACCAATACAATGTCAGTAGATGGTCCTTAATGAAATGAGCACATACATTGATCTGATCCTAGAATGATTCTCACCTAACTTACAAACTCTGTGATCTACATTGATTCTTCTTTGAGTTACATGCAGTCTACTCTTCTAAGCCAATTTACTCTGAATAAATGTCTCTCACTTATTACCTTCCACTTTCGGAGAAACTCCAATTATTCAGATATTCATCCAGCAAGCTCATGATCTGCCAACCTATCTCTCTACATTTGAAGTTCAGACTGAAATTTTACATTGCAATCCTTTACATCTCAATACTACATTTGAAACTCCTTACTGGTGGTCAAATGAAAGTTCTTGGCTTCACCTTTGTTCTCATCCACTGTATTCATCAAGGTTATAAATCTATACAGTCCCTCTTGTATGTCCCTGAATCCCCATCAACAGTTCCTTTAGTTAATGCCAGTGTCTTTTCAGATTTCTTTTTGATCACTTCAACAGTTTCATCTCAGGGGTTTACTAAGCCATCTTATTATTTTCAACATTAGAACTAATAACCACTGCATTTTTCATGTTGTACAAACCTACAGCTAGAAGCAACCAGAAAAAAGCTCACTGTGTGCTACATCAGTGGGAATGACCAAATAGCATGTTTTTTGTCATGTGCCATGGCTTGTTATGTTGTGATGTTGTGTGGCACAGCATAATATGATATGGCATTCCATGATATAGCTGTATCTGTCTAGTATAGAGCTACATGATTTTGTATGGTATGGGATGCTATGGTATGGTTTGATATGGTATGAATTAGTATGGCATGGCATGGTTTGACATGGTATTAAAACATGGCATGGTTTGGAGAGGAGAGACATGGCTTTAAATGATATAACATAGTATAGTATGAAGTGCAGTGTGGCATATATTGGTATAGTGTAGTCTTTAATGCCTGACTAGGCATGGTCTGTGACAGAGTAGATTGACATGGTTTAATGTGACATGGCATGGTATGATATGATGTTGTACAAAATGGTACAATATGATAAAGTATAGAATGGTATGGTATGATATGCAGTGGTATGGTATGATGTGGTATGATATGATATGGTATGGTAAGCTATGTATGGTATAGTATGCTACAGAACGATATGATATGCTGTGGTATGGTATGGTATGGTATGGTATGGTATGGTATGGTATGGTAGGTATGCTGTGGTATGGTATGTCATTACACATGCCCTTGTAGTAACCCTGACTAACCACCCTCTTCACCCCTGTTTCTACCTCTTCTAACCAAACTTCCAAACATTTAAATGCTTAGTCTTGTAAATAAGACTGACACTATTTAAACTCTAATCAACTTATTGTTTAAATCCTTCTACCTGATGTGAACTATTGTACATAGCTCTTACTGCATTATATCTGTTTTAGCTTTCTTAAGCAATATTCTGTTTACTTCTACTTAAGTGTTTTTATATCTAGAATGTAATAACTATCTGTTTTATTTTTGTTTATTAATCCTTTATTTACCATGTAACAATATTTTTATACTTTTGTATATCTGTGTGGAGATTTTCTCCCTGGGCCTCTACTGAAAATGGAAATATATCCAGCTAGACTAGCCAGGTCAACAAATGTAAAATAAATAAAATAAATAAATAAATTATATGCTCTGTATGATATGGTATGGAATGGTATGGAATTAGATGGTATGGGATGGAATGGCATTTTTTGTTGTGGTATATTATGGTATGGTATGGTACAATAAGCTATGCTAGAGTAGGGTAGAGAATGGTATGGTATGGCATGTATGGGACAGTATGCCATGGTATGGTATGTTTTGCTGTGGAGTAGAATGACATGGGTTTATGTGACATGGTACAGTTTGCTTGGTGTATGGTATGGTATGGTATGATACTGTAAGGTATGACATGGTATGATATGGCAATATATGGTGTGGTATGATATAGTATGAAATGGTATGGCTTGGCCTGCTTTAGAGTTGATTGACATGATTTTATGCAACATGATACAGAATGGCATGGTACAGTGTGGTATGGTATAGTAGGGCATGGTATGGTATAACATATAGTGTGGTTTAACATGGTATAAAAATATGGCATGGTTTGGAGAGGCGTGACATGACTTTAAATGATATAACATTGTATAGTATGTTGAAGTGCAATGTGGTATATCATGGTATGGTGAAATCTTTAATGCCTGACATGACATGGTCTGTGATAGAGTAGATTAACATGGTTTAATGTGACATGGTACAGTATGCCATAATGATACAATATGATAAAGTACAGAATGGTATGGTATGGCATGGTATGGCACAGCATGGTATGGTATGGCATGATATGGTATAATATGGTAAGGCATGGTATGGCATTGATTGGTATGGAATGGTATGGTTAGTGTGATGTGTATGGTATGGTACAGTAAGGTATGCTAGAGTAGGGTACAGCATGGTATGGTATGGCATATGATATAGTATATTATGGTATGGTACAGTATTTAGTTATTTATTTATTTTACATTTGTTTACCAGGGAGGTCCGACTGGACAAAACTGTCCATTTTCAGTGGATGCCCAGGGGAAAAAAGCTCCAGAAACAATTGCTAGCATGCTATACATAAGATATTTAAGTGTGGTATGACATGGTCTGCAGTACAGTAGATTGCCACATTTTTATGTGGCACTGAAAAGTATGGCATATTGTACAGTATGTACAGTATGATAAAGTACTGAAAGGTATGGTATGATATGTCATAGTATGGTATGGTGTGTTATGGTATGGCATAGTATGGTATAGTATGGTATGACATGGTATGGCATGGTATAGTATGTCATGGTATGACATACTGCAGTATAGTATGGTATAGTATGGTATGGCATGGTATGATATGGCTTGATATGATGTGTTATAGTATGATATAGTATATTATGGTATGGTATGACATGGTCTACTGTAGAGGAGATTGCCACATTTTTATGTGACACTGTATAGTATGGCATGATGTATGCTATGTACAGTATGTTAAAGTATAGAAAGGTATGGTATGGTTTGGTATGGTATGATATGGCATTGTATGTTATGGCATGGTATAGTATGTTATGGTATGGTATGGCTTGGTATGATGTGTTATAATATGATATAGTATGGTATGGTATGATATGGTCTGCTGTAGAGCAGATTGCCATATTTTATGACACTTTATAGTATGGCATATTTTATGGTGTGTATGTATATATATATATATATATATATATATATATATATATATATATATATATATATATATATATATATATATATATATAGTATGATAAAGTACAGAAAGTTATGGTATGGTAAGGCATGGTATGGCATAGAATAGTATCATATGGTATGGTATGTTATGGTATGGCATAGTACGCTATGATATGGTAGGATATTTCATGGTATGGTAAGGTTTGGCTTGGTATGGTATAACATGGTATGGACCGGTATGGCAGACTGTGGTATGGTATGGTATGGTATGTTGGGGTGTAGTGTATTATAGTATAGCAGGATGTAGTTTAGAATAGTATGTCATGGTCAGAACTAGAGAAAGATTGTGATTTTGTTGTATGTAATTGCTTGGTATGGTATACTCTGGTGCAGTCTGGTATAACGTAATATGGCAGGCTTTGATAAGATAAGGCATACACTGATATGGTGTAATAAGGTACGACATAATATAGATATATAAAATGAGCATATATTTCAGTACCCATCCAAATTGCTACCTTTGATCACATTAATACGTAGGTTAAGAAAAAAATACAGCATGACCATCCAAATCGCTAACTTTGTTCACATTACCATGTAAGCTATGAAAAAAATACAACACTGAGTAGCTGCCATCTCAGGTGCAACAAAATGTGCGTGTATTGCATTGTATTGTATTGTGCCTCCACCCAAAATGGTCTATTTGACACAGATGGTCTTTTCTGCTAAATAGATGTCAGTAAATAATAAATAATAAATAGTAGGACAATTTATCATTGTCTGGGTGTCTATATATTGTAATCTATTTCCATCTGTAAAAAAATAAAAAAAGTCAAGATTTATTTATACCTATTCTTTACTCCACCTCTGTACCCAGTGATCTGTTTCTTTCATAGGCCTTATATACCCAGTGACACAACTGCAGAAGGCTACAGTTGCCTTATTTTTGTGTTTATTTATGATTGTATGCTTGCACTAATTTCATTAACTGAATGTTAAACCTAGGTGTTCTACAAAGCAAAATTAAAGATTATAACAACAGTAAGTAAACTAGTCCAAGAATCATTGCTAGTCTTACAATAGCTCTGTACATGACTGTGAGACATCTGGCTTTTGAGAGAGTGGTGAGGTAGTGTTCCGGGGGTGAGGGTAAGTGACATCAAATAAAGAAGATCCATAGTGGATGCAGATCCAAAAGTTTACCCTTGTGCATATACTCAAGCTGTTATAGGAAAAAACAAAAAGTGGGAATTGCATTGACTAGCTTGCAAAGGATCCACTAGATTGATGACAGGTGATTTGCCAGACATTTTGGGCTGTGGATTAATGCCTTGTATCAGTACAAATCTTATAGTATTCTGCAGAGCATTTTCATAAGAACTGAAAGGCAGAATTATAACATAAGGAGTTGTACGGCATTTGAAAAAGCTATGAGAAAAAAGGTAAGGACAATAAATCAAGCAGTGGAGTATTTACTCTATGGCCCAGACAGTGTGTTACTATTTTGAGATTCTTGGCTGATAGTCATGTTTACTGCACCCACTTGGAATCCCCATTTGAGAGGCTTTTGTCAGCAAGGCATGTTTCGTTCATATGTGGATGAAAAAGAGATGAGGGAGGATTCATCGTATTGCTTGGATGGTTATACTTATTCATGTATTCAGGATCAGTATAAGATGGAAGATGATGTGGCTTGGAGATCGAATGAGGATTTTTGTGACAGTATTTTTTCCATTAGTGAGGTGCTTTGGACTGTAGTAAAATTGTGTTCATTAGAATCCGCTGAATTTTTACTGTAGAGATGTGGACTTTCATTTAAAATACTTCCAGAAGATTGCAAGGTTTTCCTTTTCTTTTTAGCTCTAGTCTAAGTCCCACAGATTGTGTTTTTTGGAATTATTATTTGTTTATTTATCAAAGGGACTTACAAGTAAAGCAAACCTGGCAGCAATGTTTGTAAAAAGTGTTTATATTAGCCTCTGCATTTTACCTTTGAGTTACTGCCTTCACATGATATGTTGTAACATCTGTATGTTGATATGGTTATTCTATCAACTTTGTTACTTAGCAATAATTTTTTGTTTGCTCATTAGGATATTGTGTATTGCTTATGTAGTTTAATTATTGTTCATATCTTTCAACCTCTTCGTGCAAGAAATCTGGACAAAGCCTGACAAAAAAAGGGGGGGGGGGCAAAGGTCCAAATTTAGGGACATATTTTACATATTGCTCTTATAAACTAAGAAAGCTGCTAGAGTAACAATGTTTGTGTTAACATATATTTTCTGATGGATCTGAAGTCTGAAACTCAAATGTATATCATTATTTAGTGACTTCAGTCCTTAGATCATCCCAGTGATTTGTCAGAAAATCACAAATTGTATGAGGAACAGATCAAAAATATGAGGCAAAAATCTGGACAGTTGAGAGATGTTATTGTTGTTTTTCATGCCATTGCATATTTCAGTTTCTTTTTCTAAAGTGGTTAGGTAATTAAACACTGTAATAAACTCAATTTTGAATTGCCCAGTAATAACCTATGAACATCTAACAACTGCCAAACCCTTGGAATTCAATGAATTATCATAACAACTGGATGAGGAATGTCATTATAAACTCAAGGCATAACTACCGTAATTTATACAATACAGGGCTATTCATACTCAGGAATGTGCATGTTGATTGGATGGCTCCAATAGCATATGCACTGTAAATCCAGCATATACCAACCAACAGAAATAAGTTTGGCCAGACTGGTCATACTCGCATCTTTAGACTGTTACAGTATACTCAATAATACCAGGCAAGTTTCACACTTACTTTCAATTATAAATTGCACATACATTAAAATTATCTCCAACTGTTACCTGTTAAAGTATACTAGGATAATATTTAAAGGTTCGAACTGATTCTACCCTTTCCAAAAGCTAAAACAAAGGATCTGAAACCAACACTGTTACAGAATATTTTGAGTATTATTTAAAAAGTATGTGCTGATTGGATAGATCTTTCAGAGTGCTTGTTGGATATTGATGGTTTCCACTAAAACATCTGTTAAATTACAATCATAGCAACACTAAGTAGAGGATACAATCTATTAAAAAAATCCCATTTACATAAACTGCTGCATGGAGCAGAATAATATGGCACATTAAAAGTAACCTAGGATTTTAATGGCAGGAAAAAACTCTAAAAACAGCAACGTATCATACCTCAGGACTGCTTATATTTTTAGGGACATGTCTGCTATTGCTTAATAACTGCATTCTACAATGATTTACCAGAAACCCTGCAGTTTTATGAAGAATAGACCAACTTGCATGATGCAAACATCTCAACAATCCAAGTAAATGCAGACATAATGTCAGGTCCAAGAAAGCACTCCCAGCCAATGACATATATATATATATATATATATATATATATATATATATATATATATATATATATATATATATATATATATATATATTTGCGGTGGTGGTGCTGCGGTAGCATTGTCGCCTCACAGTAAGACATTGTCCTGTTCGATTCTCAGCTAGAGCGTCATCTGTGTGGAGACATGCATGAATGGGCATACCTCCGTTGAAAGTTGTGCATCAGAGCTGGCAACTCGGCACATAAAAATCTACTGCCAATCATTAGCGGACCAGAGTTCCGCTGTGGCGACCCCTAACCAACAACATATATATATATATATGGGACCCGGACACTTGTGCGAATTTAACTTTTACTGAAAGTCAAATTTGCACTCACACATACCCGAAATTTCTGCTCATCGAAGCAGCAGTTTCGGGTATGTGTGAGTGGTGTGCCGGTCGCACTGCGGTGCGAGTAAGGGAATATTCCTTTACTCCACTGTAGTGCGACCTTGGAGTGAGAATATTTAAGTAGGGGGAATGTGGGGGGCACAGCCCCCCACGTTGGTGGGTGCATGGGGCGAAGCCCCCCTGCAAAAACATTTACTTAGTGTTTTTTTTTCACAGTTTAACAGAAGCACTTTTTTGATTAAAGCGCTTTTGTTAAACTGTGATCAGTATATATGGATTCGGACACTTGCTTTTTAAAGCAAGTGTCCTAGATCCATATATATATATATATATATATATATTATATATATATATATATATATATATATATATATATTATATATATATATATATATATATATATATATATATTGATCCAGCGAATTTTACGTTTCATCAAAACGTAAACTTGCGAACTCACTTACGCGAAAGTGCATTTTTTTCGAAAATGCACTTTGTGTAAGTACATAATTAAAAAAAAAGAGAAATTAAATAAAAACAAGCAGTTTGCATGTTAGTTTAGTTGTATATCATTTAGTGTTGATGTACAACTAAACAAACTATTGCTGAGATCATGGTACAGTGGGGATAAGGGAATATTCCCTTTTCTCCACTGTAATGCGATCTCGGAGTGAGAATATTAAAGTAGGGGGGTGTAGGGTCACAACACCCACATGAGGGAGTGCAGGGGGGCGTGCCCCCCTGCATAATTGTGTTTAGTGTGTTTTTTTGTTTGGTTTATGCTTTACACGAAAGTGCATTTTCGAACAAATGCACTTTCGCATAAGTGAGTTTGTGAATTTATGTTTCAGTGAAATGTAAATTCACTGGATCAAAGCAGATCCATGTGTGTGTGTGCGCATGTGTGTGTGTGCATGTGTGTGTGTGTGTGTGTGTGTGTGTGTGTGTGTGTGTGTGTGTGTGTGTGTGTGTGTGTGTGTGTGTGTGTGTGTGTGTGTGTGTGTGTGTATATATATATATATATATATATATATATATATATATATATGTATATGAGCAGGCTCAGTAAATAACTTGCATGTGCCATACTACTGCAACCCAGTGGAAGAATACTAAAGTTATTTATACAAAATATTATTTAGCAAAGGTAGACTCTTATTTCTTAAATTTCTTAAATAATTTCATTGTACAATAGCACTAGTCCACTTTACTTCTGATTCAATGCAAATTATGAAGGGAACTAAACAAGGATATACTCTTTCACCCCTGCTTTTATATCTAGTTATGAAACCTTTTGCTTATTTTATTAGGTCAAATTTAGACATAAAAGACATTAGCATAAATGCAAAATTGTTTTCTAAAATCCAGTTATTTGTTGATGACATTCTTCTGACACTAGGTGACAATGATAATTCCCTTTCTGCTGTTTTTAAGGCAAGGAATGAGTTCCGTAAAAAAATCTAGTCTCTCCTTTAATGATAACAAAACGAAAATACTACCCATAAATACCAATACTGATAGGATAAATAATTTACTAAATACAGGTTATAGATGACGTAAATTTGGGACAAAGGGGAGGGCCTGGTGATGACTTCTTGGAGTATTTACAGCTCAGATGGCAGTTAAAAACTAATGCCACAATTACTCCTGGGCATAATGATGCTATGTCCATTAGTAGTGTTTTAAAGTTGAGGGCTACCTATTTTATGTGTTAATTAAATGGAAAAACCTGTTTTCTTTGTATAATTTTTAAAGTGTGGAATGGTTGATTATAGTATAAGAATGAGTTGAAAAAACTCTTTTTATAGCTATGCATATTTGCATGATGAAATTTACTTAATTGTTTAACAGTTGTTAAGGGGATTGTTAATTAAGGGGAGGGTTCTGTAGTGTGAAAGAATGAGAGTATAAGCTGTGCTTTACTTACTGATTGTATTCTGATGAAGTCCTTTGAGATTGTGGATGAAAGCACTTAATTAAAATATGTTTTGTTTAGGTACTGGTTGTCTTCATTCATTCTACAATTAATAACAAAATAAATTGCAATTATACTAACAGCATAATCGGTATAAAGGATCTAATAAATGGGGCAATTGTTTTCACAATGGAAGAGAGACTATAATCAAAATGATTATTTTATGAAAAATCTGATATGTTATTCAATCATTATCTTACCTCCATCTAAAACATGTATTAAAGAATTTAATGCATTAATTTTAAAATGTCTTTGATTCCCCAACAACCCAAGAATTGCCTTAAATCATCATATAAGGGACTGCACAGCAGGAGGGATTGGACTACCAGATCTAGAATTACATTTTTATCATAAATTATAAAAACAATATCTCTTTGGATAAATAACATTCACACAGCCAGGTGAAAAGAGTTTCTAGGATACCTTTTCATAAAATTTAAATACGACATAAACTCTAATCATAATATTATATTACAAAATAGTTTACATTGGTTGCTAAAAGATTACTTTTCAGAAAGGAGTCACCAGGCAACTGACTTTTATTTTATTTCTACCATATTAAATACCTTTAGAAGCTTAATTTATAGAAATCCAACATATAAGGCATGGATTTTTCTTCTTTCTCCTATAGCATACACTCAAAATAATATTTTCACTTCAAAGTTAGACACAATGATTACATTTAAAAAATCTGATATATTGGTTTCAATTAATGAATAATGAAAAACTGCATTCTGTTGATTATATCATAAGTAAATATGGTTTAAGTAAGGATATGCGGTTGGATGTATAATCTTGCAGGCAATATGTAGAAGGCAACATTAAGTTAATGCAACCAAGCATAAGATATCTTATATCAAAATGAATTGAATTTTTAATGCTATTAATACAACAAAACACAATGGGAAAACATCTCTTATTCAAATTATATAGAGTAGTGAGAAAAGAAACAAAAAGTAATAATTATTGCAAATATTTTACTCACCTTAATAACAGACCTCCAGATGAAGAGGATACATAGTCATTTTTAATATCTTCCAAACAGACAACTTCTTCTCTTAGATGGAAAGTTTTTACTTGGAAATGATTGCATAGATCTTTCTTCACCCCTCATAAAATTCAATTACTGTTTTAAAAGAAGCATGTTTGTTGGAAATATAAACTGGAGCTTAAAACAGATTGGCAACATATGTTGTTTGATTGTGTTGTACTCACACTTTATTGGAATAACATTAATCATTTCTGCAGGCCTTATTTGGGGAGAGTTTTGTTTTATCTAAGTCATTAATTATTTTTAATGCCCCTATTCCTCTTTGTGCTAAAAGAATGAAATATCCTCTTTTATGGTCCATTTTATCAATAGTGAGGAGAGTTTTAATCAAGAATTGGAAGCATGAAGCTACACCCCCTTTCAAAGAATTCATAAATATTGCAACCAAAATATGTCATCTGGAAATTATCACCATTAAATCAAGATCTATTACAATCACCTCCTACTATAATATGTGGACAAATTTCAAGGAACCCCTTGATAAAAAATAGTTATACTCATACCAATTGTAATGTATAGGAATTTTTTGAGAATCTTCATTGTTAGTAGACAGTGTTGTAAATAGTTGTTCTTGTTTGTTTTTGTTCATATTTTTAATGTTTTATGCTCACAAATTTCTATATACAATTAGTCATGATCAATCTGTTTAGTTAAAATCTAATAAAAACTTAAAAAAAACATAGTCCCATAGAACTATAATCTGTGTAAATCAATTGCTCTAGACATTTTATTCATATGCACCAAACTTCAATCATGCTGAGTAATGTATTAGATATACTGTATCCATTTCTTTTTTGCATAAGCTTATACCTGTTTTACTTACAATCACTTTACCCTTTCCAACAAAATGGTATTGTAATTCTCCTTCTTTATCTATACTGCAATATAAGCAGCAAATGTCTTATGTTTTCTCTATACTGCAATGTAAACTATAAATTACATAGTACCTGCTTCATAACTGTCCTATATGTGTGTTGCATTGCAACCCATTTGACTGATGTGGCTATAATCTGCTACTGCCCATTGACCCGGGTCAAGGGAGGTGAAAAGAGTTTTCAGGTCAGGCTACCTAAGCCGTAACAAAGAAAGAAAGAAATGCTAAATAAATATTACAAGTCCCACCATTAAGTGGTTGAAGTTATAGAGTGATCTTATGATGGATGTCAAAGTATGAGAAATAAACAAAGAAAATTACATGCAGAACATTGCAGAAAAAGAACAGGTAATCCAGGTAATTTTTAATAAGTTCAAATAACTTTGACAGGGAAGATCTAAAACAGCATCAACAATGTCTGAAAAAGCTGGTCCTAGTCATATTGTCACTGGGTGGGCAGTTAGAAACCATAGCTAGCTGACAGTTTAACAGTTGTCAGAATTCAAAGCCATGACACCAAAGTTTATTTAAAAAAATCTCCTAAAGATCATATGTTAGGATGTACTTGCCAAAATCAGCACAAAATAGGCAGAGACACAATGCACGGATACCATACATAAGTTAAAACTTTTAATTTTAGAACAGGTAATCGCTTTCACCACCGCACCGGTTGCTTCCTCAGACCATAACAAATATCAAAGAATTTAAAAACAAGTATTAAATACATACAAACAATTGCATTTAAACCAATAAAAACATCACTTACATTTTCAAACTTCCATCACAGAGGCTAGCTCTCAAAGTGTACGTAAAATGTAATGACATCACCAAAGGCAACTGAATTCCTTAAAGGACCATACACAATATTGCATATAAATAAATTAGAAACACATAAGAACTCGCCACTATGTACATATACAAACAAATATATAAAAACATACCTAATAACTCACAAAATTGTATCTATCGCTACCTCTAAATCTATCTCTTGCCTAGATAGATTTAGAGTTTTGTTGAAAGTTGAGGAGAAGGAACTTAGATGGCAGTTAAGACTGAATGTCATGTGTAAACTTGGCTTAAATGACAACATATCTATTGTCCCTGTGCTGAAGCAACAGGCAAACAGTATATAAATAGCTAGGTTGGATAGTGAATTATATATGTATTTTATTATTTTTTGACCCACTAAAATATTGTTTGATTTATAAATATTTATATACATTGATGTATTTTACAACAGGGGTCTTTGACAAGATTTGATTGTGTTATGAAAGTCAATTTCATGTGTAAACACTATATGGGTAGTGATTTTGGTTGTATTTGATTTGACCTTATTTTTAACATTGTAAAATGAATGAAATGGATTGTACATACATATCCCCTTATATGTATTTTAAGGGTGAGCTACAGCATATTACAAATTCAAAATGTAAGGTGTATTAGGACAAATGTGTAATAGAAAGTTTTTTAACTGACTAATTATTTATTTATTCCATGATGACACTAGCTTGGATTGGTTGTTTGGATCCGAAGTCTACATATTTAAACAATTGTTGTAATTGTTTCCAAATAACTTTGAGTAAGCCAGATGATTACTGGTGAAAGCGCTTAGTCATTTGGGATTGTACTCAATAAAATGGAGCTTTCCTGGTAGTTTTTGGTTTATTTTTTATTTTTTGTTTTTACGGTTAAGAATGAGAACACATCTAATATATTGAAGTGACAACTATAACCAGCATACCTCTCAAATGTTCAGATTTTCACAGAATGTCCAGATTTTTGCCTTATATTTTTGGTTTGTACATCTTAAAATTTGTGGTTTTCTAGAAACTTATTGACGACTGAAGTCATTAAATAATGACATGCATTTGTGTTTCAGACTTCATATCCTTCAGAAAATGCATGCCAATCCAAAATATTTAATTTTAGCTATTTTCTAAGTTTGCAAGAACAATATTTAAAATCCATCCCTGATTTTGGGCCTTTCTCTTCTCATTATTTTTAGCTTTGTCCAATTTCTTTCACTTAGAGGCTAAGAGGTATGATAATCAAACTTAATGTTTTTGAAAGAAAGAAAAATGAAAATGCTACAGTTACGTAACAGTCACCTAGGATGCACGGAATGGGACATTTGCTGTCCCACCTGTCAGACCTTTAGATTAGACTGTAAAAGTGGTGAACTTTTCCTAGCATGTAGCAACCAGTGTAAATATCTTTAAAATGTAGATATTAGTAAAAAATACAGAATTGCTAATCCTTAGCTCTTAGCACTGTGGTCTGTAGAATAGTGTGGGTTATGAAAAAGAAAACGAGGTAATATCTTCTGCAAGCTAGTGTGCGCTGAAATATTATGTAATACAAAAAATAAACACTAACAAATTGCATTTCTGATCCAAAAACATCACTTAGTTGTAGCATTTGCATGAGAAGGATAAAGAGAAGCAGCATGCTAGAAAAAGTCCCTTTTTTAACTCATTTTCTGTCCCTTATCTCAACAGGCTATCCGGCCAAAGTATTGCTCATTTCATTTGTTCATCTTAGGGTGAAAGCCAGCCAAGGTAGAGCCTCAGTCATTCTATAGTGGGCTGAGACAAGCCATGGTACAGCCTCAGGCATTCTATAGTGGACTGAGAGCTAGCCATAGTACACTCTCATTCATTCTATAGTGGGCCGACACAAGCCATGGTACAGCCTCAGGCATTCTATACCGGACTGAGAGCTAGCCATAGTACACTCTCATTCATTCTATAGTGGGCTGAGACAAGCCATGGTACAGCCTCAGACATTCTATACTGGGCTGAGAGCTAGCCATAGCACACTCTCATTCATTCTATAGTGGGCTGAGACAAGCCATGGTACAGCCTCAGACATTCTATAGTGGACTGAGAGCTAGCCATAGTACACTCTCATTCATTCTATAGTGGGCTGAGACAAGACATGGTACAGCCTCAGACATTCTATAGTGGACTGAGGGCTAGCCATAGTACACTCTCATTCATTCTATAGTGGGCTGAGACAAGACATGGTACAGCCTCAGACATTCTATAGTGGACTGAGAGCTAGCCATAGTACACTCTCATTCATTCTATAGTGGATTGAGACAAGCCATGGTACAGCCTCAGACATTCTATAGTGGACTGAGAGGTAGCCATAGTACACTCTCATTCATTCTATAGTGGGCTGAGACAAGCCATGATACAGCCTCATACATTCTATACTGGACTGAGAGCTAGCCATAGTACACTCTCATTCACTCTACAGTGGGCTGAGAACCAGCAAGTGTACACCCTCGTTCATTAAATAGAAGGTTGAGAGCCACCAGGGTAGAGCCTCGTTCATTCTATTATGGGCTGAGAACCAGCCACAGTAAGGCCTCATACAGGAGGCTGAGACCAGCAATGCTGCAGCCTCATTCATTCTGCAATGCCAGCCATGGTACAGCCTCATTCATTCTGCAGTGGTTTGATACCAATTATGGTACATCCTCACACATTCTACAGGAGGCTAAGAATAAACCAAGGTATGTCCTCATTCATTCTGCTGTGACCATGTGCTGAGACCAGCCATGGTACAGCCTCATACATTCTACTGTGGACTGAGACCAACCATGGTACAGCCTCACCCATTCTGCAGTGGGCTGAAAGTCAGCCAGAGTACAGCTGCATTCATTTTACAGTGGGCTGTGAACCAGACAGGGTACAACCCCTTTGTTTCTGCATTCACTCTCCAATGTGCACTGACAGCCATCACAATTTCTTTTTTGCTATATGTCTGTGACAGCAAAAGCTTAAGGTGTGCACATGAAGAGGCCACTGTTATTTCCTTATGGGATTCATGTAGCCCCCCCAACTAACCATCGCATCTCCAGTACATGGATGGTTGTACTGAGGATGCATTAATAAGAGATATAACAAGAGAAGCCCCCCCCCCCAAAAAAAAGAGAGAGAGAGAGTCAAGCTGACATTGCCTCTCTCATGTCTGCTTGCATGACTCCTTCATAACATGGTCAGCTAACTGAAACTACTATATCAGGGACCTAGTTATGACTGTATCACTTTTTGCCATGAAACCAGCTTTTGACAGCTAGGATGTCATAAAAACTTCAGAACAGAATTTGTAAACCCTTGAATATGTAAACATTTCTTCCAGAAGGAAGACCAAAGTGGTGAGATAATTAAACTTGCTGGGTCTCTTCCAATAAGGGAAGTAGTGTGACCAGGTAGGTGGCCCTGCTGCCCCATAGTACTTGGACCTCCAGTTTGATTTATTGTTAAGAATGTTTGTGTGCAAAACTTCTTACTCACTCTATATTCCCATAAGGGTTTTCCAGATATTTAGACTTGTAGCTTTATTACAAAGTTGTAGTCCCTTAGTGTATATGAGTTTGGATTATTCCATTCTTCCATGGATCCTGCCTAACACATGTTCAATGTTAATATACTGTAGGCTGAGTCAGACCCTACACAATGATTCTGAAATGAATGACAGCATACATATTGATCTGATGCAAGAATGAGTGGATGAATACATTGATGGCTGCATGGATGCATGGATTACTGGACAGATGGGTGAAAGAATATCTTTCTTTAATGAGATAACAGTGAAATATCTTTTGAGGAAACAAATACCACAATGGTCTAGTGACAGGGTATTTAAGCTGCTGAATATTTACATACTGAGTTACTAATAAAGTATTATTTTGACTATCAATGATGCACGATGGATGCTCAGATATCATGTGAAAAAGCTACTGCCTGAAGACAGAATTACATGCTCATTAAATGTATTCAGGAGAATTCATGTGAAAAGGATGCACATTATGTCCTGGTTAGGGAAAATGGCCAACCCATCCTATAAAAGGAAACAACATCCAGATGCCTGACAGAGGAGGATACAGATTCAAGTCAATGTGCAGAAATAAAAACAGCTGCTGTCTTTGGATGACTGCCATAGAGTAAAAATCAATTCAAGCATAGTGTCAGACAAAAATATGGACTTTTCAGATTTCTGATTTATATATGAAATAAAACAAGAAAATATTCTTTAAAGAAAACAATTTCACCTATTTGTAAGAAGACTAGTGAGTAAGTAAAGTAAATATGTATACATATATCTATATGTATGTATATATATATATATATATATATATATATATATATATATATATATATATATACATTTTAAAAGTTCTAGGATAGGACAAGCCTTCTGTTTCTGTTTGTGACAATGAGAGAATGAATTATTTTTGAACTAGGGGAAGAAGTTGAAGCTGTTTTGCATTTAAAGTAATGAAGAAAAGTGGTTCTTGATTTTCGTCAAACAACTTTCTGACTCAATGGGTTTGGGGAGTGGTCATGTACTAAAACCAGAACAGACTATTATTTGAGCAAATCTCAGCTCTCAGCTGAAAGTTCAATCCATCTATTGTCTCCTTCCTGGGAAGAGTGCGTAACAGTGTTAACATGTTGCGAACAATACCAGTTGCAACATAGTAACCAGAACAAAGCAAATTCATCTAATGTTTGATATTTACTCATTGTCCCGTGCTTTCCATAAAGGATTGTCATTGTCATATACCAGCCATTTTGCTCTCTTGCTACAGGTCAAGACGAATTCTTGTATTTAGTTGCAAATTATCAGTTTGTACTAGTAGTAACATTCTGATCTTTTAATATTTCAGGCATTGTTTGCGAAAACTTATTGCAAAAGTTACCAAAAGAGCAATGCCAGCTTGTTGGCACAGTGTCAGGGAGGCCATCTTTGATGGTGATGACCGGGGATGGCATAACGACTTGAGCTGGAGCACTAGGGGACTGTTGGGTTATCTGCCTTGGGGGGGGGGGGTCATATGTGTACATTGTGAGGAAGGAGGTATTAATGCATCATAGACAGACAAATCCAAACACTTGTACTTACCTCATTGAACATCCACCACGGGGAAGCTGCATGGCATATAAAAACATTCCTGCATAAGGAGCAGTTGTCATTGGGTCGGGATAATAAAATCTCCTCTATCTCTCCTTGAAGACAGATAATTACTCCAACAAACACTGACTGCATGTCAACAACCACAGGCTGGATGAATAAAACAATCAGTGTTGTGGAGGTTTGGAGACAAGGAGAGGCAAAACCAACAGCATATTTTTATTCCAGTCAAGGAGGCCAAAATTAATACCAGACAAGTAGCCATAAGACAGGAGAAATATAAAGGTTACTTTTGACTAATACATGCACAGTTTCTTAATTGTTAGTTTACACAGGAAATATCTCACTTTAGATTAATTATGGAGGTGGTACACAAACAAACTTTCAAAGAGTGGACAGAGAAGGTAATCTTGATCTTTGGTTTTGTAAGAACCATCCCAAGCTCATACAAATTTAGGTATTGCAAGTGTTCAAATATCTGAAAGAGGTATAAGTAAGTCACGCAGTCACCATAGCATGATAGTGGGAGTGACTCCATATTAATTAAGTATCTGGGTTTAAAAGGGAGCCATACCTAACCATCCTAAACTGTCCTAGCTATTAGTGACTCAATTATACATAAAAAACACACATATCACATAAGTCCATGCAAGGAGTTTGCCACTATGCCATGCTTTCTAGGAGCTAAAATTTGGGGTATGACAATTAAGTTAAAATGCATTATGGTAAAGTAGATTAAGGATAATTATACAATAATGAAAATGCACTGAATGGACAGCACAACCAGCATGCCCATTGTAAATTGGGCATATATCAATAGAAAAATGTCCGGCCACTGAAGTACCATTGAGTGGCCAGACTTTTCTATATGCACATGCTTACGGGACAGCAAAGTACTAAATAATCAGAAATGTACTACATTTCTCTTGTATTTAAGCAGACAGTCATAGAATCCTGGTCAAAGAAAAAAAAAAAAAAACAGCAGCAGAGATTGTCTATTCAACATTAATTTCCCTGCACTGATGTATTGGGCAAGCATGGAACATAAGTCCCATATACATGTGCAGTACATGAGAAAAGGCAGAAGAATGCAGAGGAAAACTATACCACCATTATGCAAACATACTGTTTAAGAAAGGTAATCAATTTCTTTCTTAAATAATGAAATTGCATAATAGCAATAAAACACTCGAGTTTGAGTAATGCTGAATTTATTCACAGTTGGCTTTGTTTGATCAGTTGGGCTTCACCCTTATGATCAATCCACACCACCTGTGGGTAAATATCACATTACTCACACCCAGATGTGGGCTATTCATTAATTACAATATGTTTACCATTTCCACTGGATTCAACAATATTTAGAAGCCCTACTTACTAAATATGCAACTGAATACAGTGGCTTTACTTAACACCAAAACAAGTATCCGTTAAACAAATCTGCTTAGCATAATTGCCACCACCACCTTTTACTGTGTCTGTATATCAACAGAAAATGTTGAAATTCAGTTATTGCTAAAGGTTTGGTAAAACAGTGAATTCAGTTTCTGGCCAGATGTGAAATGGGCAAATGACCATCATATTTGCAGCTAATAGTCTTCATTTCCCTCTGATCGAGTAAGGTATGGAATACGAACATTTCCATTATTATTGCATATTTTCTTAGGACTTATCAAATTCTAAAACAAACAAAAAAAAGACCAAGGTAAAAAAAAATAGTCAATTGTAGCTTTACAAAATGTTAGAAGTCTCAGAATAAAATGGGTGATTTATTATCTTATGTCCGCATGGGAGATATTGATATGTGTACCCTTACTGGAACCTGATTTAACACACAGATCCCATGCAGTACTTCATTCCATTGTTGTAGAGCCAATAATATCTCAGCTGCAAAAGGACATCAAAAAGTCAAAAATTCTCAGAAGTTTGGCTTTCAGTGGTTCTGAAAGCAAACAAACAAATAAATAAGCAAGCAAACATATATATATATATATATATATATATATATATATATATATATATATATATATATATATATATACATACACACACACACACACACACACACACACACACACTAGTGGCAGTGGAAATTATATTATAAGAATCTACTGTATGATATCTATAACCTCAGAAGAACAACATTATACTTCTCAGTATCACAATCACTGAAAAGGTAATCCTTACAGGGTATTTTGTTAACAAAAATAATAGATGGGTAAACTACAGAACATTAAATATGCTTCACTATTAATGAACTATACTAAGCAAAATAGTAGAAAGTCCATCTACAAATGGGAATAACTCATAAATCAACCTGTAGTTATACTCTCAAATAAACACCCATCATGATATCATTATCTTTAACATAAGAATAACATCCAAGTCAGTAGTTAATAAATCATTCTTTGTAGACTTTAAATATCGTTGGAAAATACGATGCAACAATTTATATACAAATGAAAATAGAACTGGATATTGTCCTCAGTGAGTCAAATGAAGCTGCCAAAGACAATCTGAAAGAGTTTCATGACTTTATTATCTTCTGTATCCATCAGAATATATTGATAAGGCATAAATGTACAGCTAAACCAAGCAACAAATACTGTCATAAACTTAACAAGGCAAACACCAGAACAACAGTACTACGTAGCTTACAAAAATTACCAAATCAATAGGTCCCACTATACTTCATCTTTAAGCTATAATCCTTGACTTTCCATTAGTTTATTAGGATTTGCACACATTTTTTTTTATTTGATTACAAGGGCAAAGCCAGAGTGATTAAACAAAATCCAACTCTGGGTAAATCTTGAAATGCTCTCAAACTGGAGTGGGTTATTTCTATTATACAATTACATTATTTAAGAAAGAGATTGCTTATCTTTCTTAAATAATGTATTTGTATAACAGAATTTCTGTCTTTTTCCATGTTGTCTTCTGAAGGCTAATGTACTGCTCATGCATATGGGGAAGTTGCATTCCCCTGCTTGTACAATACATCAAGAAAATCCGAGAAACACAAAGCAAGCACATATGATAGCAGCTAAACGTGCCTTAATAATGCAAGTACACCAAACAAAATACATCAAGGCACGGACATCCACACAGGAATGTTTATTGTAAAGCTTTAGAGTCAGCACTCTTTTTCTGATTTGAAAAAGAGGGTTGACTCAAAAGCTTTACAATAAACATTAGTTGTGTGGACATTTGTGTCTTGGTTTATTTTGTGTGGTGTGCAGTACATCAGAGCAGAGCTGTAGAAGCAGTGTTTTATGAGGGACAGTGGAGAAATACAAGGAAAATCAGATATGTTTCGCAGAACATATTTGATTTTTCTCATATTTTGCTGTCTCCTAGTACATACTAATAAAAAGTCTAGCCGCTCAGTGGTGCCTCACCAGCTGGACTTTTTTCTATTGGTATATGCTCGCTTTACAATGGGCATGTTGGTTGAGCTGTCCAGTCACCATGTTGTTTTTATATAGAAATGAGCGTTCTTTGTATAACTATTAATATCCCCACCTGTCTTCATCCTAATACATTAACTTCTGCCTCTTATTTTATCTTCCACCTTATTTCATTTTTTTGTTTGTTTTTTGTTTTGGAGTATAGGTTCATAGGTTCATAGGTAGGTACTAGGCTATCGGCCCTGGGGTGTATATAAGCCTAGCCAAAAAGGTTCCCTGGCTTTCGCCACCCAGAAAATTATTTTCCTGTGCCCCTGTCAAGCAGTGCCATATAAGTGATACTAGGGGTGAATTTTCTATTTCCCATACAGTCGTCAAGATTTTTCTTAAAGAGGACCAATGAGGAGCTTTGCTTAACATGATTGAGTAGTTTGTTGCTAATGGGGTGGTAGTTTTCAGCATCCATGGTAGCACCCCCTTTGTGGAGTGGGATAACACTTGCTGTGCGCCATTCAGTAGGCACATTGCCTGAGGTGAGGCTATGATTGAACATGGTACTTAGGTGGGGTGCCAGTTCGTTCTGTAGTTCGTGCAGTACACAGCCTGGGATGTTGTCTGGTCCCATGGATGCTGTGTTCTTGGCTTTGGAGAGTGAAGTCTTTACTTGTTCATCCGTGATTACAGGGGATTTGCATTCTTCTGGTATTACGATGGGCCCTTTGGAGGGTGAGAGGAGGGTAAAGTTAGCACTGAACCTATCTGCCAGGATGTTGGCA
Organism: Protopterus annectens; assembly: GCF_019279795.1. Lineage (NCBI taxonomy): Eukaryota > Metazoa > Chordata > Ceratodontiformes > Protopteridae > Protopterus > Protopterus annectens. The sequence continues at coordinate 742,630,902 of NC_056749.1, read as the reverse complement.
ATATTGGTTGGTTCTGTATATTTAGTGCCATTGTGCTGTAGCTCAGAGCAGATCAGAGTGTTGCCATTGAGATTTTTGACATAGCTGTAGAATGCTTTGTGGTTATCTTTGGAATCAGTGGCAATTTTATTTTTATAACTGGCTTTGGAGGATTTTATGAGGAAGTTTTCCAATTTTGGGATTTTACTCTTTTTTGCAACAGCTTCTTCCTTCTGTTGTAGAGTTTGTTTATGGCAGGGGACCACCAGATTAGCTTCCTTTTTTTGGAGGATAGCATCTCGATTCTGTTGGGGATGGCACAATCCATGCACTTGTGTATGTGCTTATACAATGCATTTGTGTAAGATTCAGCAGTCATACTTCTATTTTCCGTCTGCATGGGTGTCGTGAAGTTTGCCACTTCTGTCATAAGAAGCATGAAGTTGGCTTTGGAATAGTTTTTGATGGTGGTTTTCTTAATGGGGGGTGGAGTTAGGATATGGATGTCTAGGGTGAGTAACTTGTGGTCGTTTCTGACCAGCGAGGAGTTGACCTCTGGCGTGGAATACCTGTTACCCATATTGTTAATGACCAGGTCCAGGATATTGCTGCCCCTGGTGGAGGTGTGGACAAGCTGATCCAACGCACTGGAATTTATGAATTCCAGACAACGCTGAGCGAATGAGTTGGTACATGAGCAGTTTTCCCAGTTGATGGTGGGGTAGTTGAAATCACCTATAATTAAGGTATTGGCTTGTACTTTAATATTTTTCCAGTATCTTAAGAAATGAAGAGTGGGTAACCTGGGGCATGATGGGGGATCTGTAACAAGCTACAACCTGGATTGCAGTCTTGCCAAGTGTTAGTTCCACTTATATAATTGTGGATGCATTATGCCTGGAGGTGTGGATATCCTTAATGAATATGGACACGCCTTAGATCTGCAAAGAACAGCTTCTGTCATGTTTGAGCTTAGTAGTAAGACTAGCACATATTTTACCTTGTACTGTATCTTTGTAAGTCAGTAAAGGTTGTAGGGTTCAAATGAAGAACCCACCCCTTATTCTCTCTTTCCTTCCTTTTCCCTCTTCTTCCCTTTACCCTGTTCTTTTTACATACTTCTACTAATTCATGTTATCACCAATCACTACTTCTCCTTCTAACCCCTTTCTTTTACCACCTATACATATATACTTCAATATTTACCTATCTTTTCCTCCACAGAATCATCACATTTTATAGTAATATTTTCTTAAATTTTGAAAACCAACAGAAATTATAATGCAGTTTTACTTTTTACTTTCACTTCCTGTTTTGTATCTGCTGTGTTTCCTTATTGTTCATGACTGTGATTGTTAAATTCCTTTTGTTACTATTGGAACTTTTCTCCCTGGGCCTTCGCTGAAAACGGGTTTCTGACCCAGTCGGATTTTCCTGGTTACCAAATGTCAATACATAAGTAAATAAATAATTTTGAATTATGTACTATACAGATTTTTTCATGTTTTTATTTTACCATTATTTTACAATGTGGGTTGTTTTCCTTGTGTAATGTATGTTTGCCTTTTCCTGGTTTGTAGTTTAAAAAGACCTTTGAACCAGTTCACCCACCTGAATAACAAATTCAAAACAAAATAAAATGAAATAATGAAATCTTTTAGGTTTATCTACAGGCTCAGCTTGTTCCTGAAAGGTAAAAGCAATAATAAGATATTCTTTGATTATCTTAGAAAAGGAAACAGATAATAATGAATGAAATATGCTATCAGTAAACCAGTGATCCTACAGTTGCAGGATATGCACATTATAGTTGCAGTATAATGTTTCATACTTCACACCAAGACATATAAAACAACACTTGGAAAAAAAGAGCAAATATATTTTATTTAATAAACGAAAAAAACAATTCAGGCAGCTCGAGGCACGTATAAACACTAAAATTTATTTGGTAAGCGCTTTCGGAAGAGTCGATGCTCTTCCTTCTTCAGATATTTTATTTAACTGTAGATCAGAAGTATAGCCACTGGTAAAATTATGCCATCAAGTTCCATGGGATCAAAGAATATAACAAGTAGATTCCTAATGGAGTCATAGAAACCCTATCCAACCCTTTCCAACTTGTGTTTGCCATGTTAAATAAAAAAATGTCAAACATATGATGGCAAGCTACAGCAGTACAGGTTAACAAGTGGGTGGGGGGGGGGTCACAACAGACATGAACAATTTTGGCCTTTTGGTTGACCAGTATTCTATGCAAAATCCTGCAGAAGGTCTTCATGTATCGTATTTAAAACAATACAAAAGACCTAATTTCTTTTGTTTTCACCAGGCTGAGGAGTGGTGATGCATCACTGTGACAAAGCAGAAAATCCCTGAGGCTCCAGTAGCAGAATACATTTTTCTTACATTTGTTTCATTGAATTGTACTTCTTAACATTTATAGTTGTGCTATACAGCTAATCTACTACATTTTGCACTGTTATAATGCTTTTATACTTTTTCACTGCATTGTTGTACTGTTTTATACTGTTTAACTATATATTCATTACTAGATAGTGTTCCAATACTGTAATTGCATTTTTATTAAATTACTTAACTCTAAACTGCTTTTTCATAATGAGAGTTGTATTTTCTGTTTGTGAGTGCTCTATTTGTGCTTTTCTGTGCATTTTTTGTGAAGTTTCTGTGTTCTAGTCAGGTAGCATAGTCTGGATAGAGGCCTGATGTTATCCACGCCTGCTTGTTTTGCTTGTTGAGTTTCCTGTATTTCTGCCAGCCATCTTCTTCTGCTGGTAGTGTCTTGTCTTCACTGTTAGTGAGAGTAACAGGGTTGTCTGACCTTCTCTAGCATGAGTGATTGGTTGAACAAGCAGGGGCTAGTAGGATTGTTTAGTAATTCGAGCTTCTAGATTCTTCCCTCTTTTCTGGTATTTATACCCTATGTTTGCAGGGTGTTGCATTTGTTTGCTCATTGCGCACTGCCACTACACTCTTTTAACTCATTGCATGGAATCTCAGTTGCATTTTTCCCTTACCAGCACTCATGTGTAAGTGACGCCCTCCTTTGCAGGTATTGTCATTTTATCCAGCGCTACTCACACCTATACATACTCTATTCTGATAGTACCCACTCTACCATCCTTTCCCTCTTTTCCACAGATTCTGACAACCAAGGACAGACAATTTCCTGTACTAAGTCTTGCACTGAAGAAGGGTTGTACCTGAAAGCTGTATGATCTGCATGTTTGTATGTTTTATTAAAGGTTTTACAAGCTACAAGCATTTCTTGGTTTGAGATATTTTTATTTTCAGACAGAAGTTTAGGCTCATTGCCAGCCATTGTTCATGTATCTGACCCCCCCCCCCATTTCTACTTAGATATATATATATATATATATATACAAACTGCACAGTCACACAATTGTGAATAGAAGAGAAAGCAAGAACAGTTTATATCACATTATTGCATTTGCACAGTAATTTTCTTTTGAAAGTGAGATTAGCTAGATGTATATCAGGTTAAAAACAAGTTGAAGTTTATCCAGTTTATACTAAACCAGGAGCAGAGAAGCTGGATATAAGTCAGAGTGAGGGGTATATGTTCATCATAAAGGGGGTTGTTGGTGGTATCTGACAGGGCTCCATACTGACACTATGATTTGATATGATAAGAATTGCACACAGAGTAACGTAATTATTTCAATAAAAGATAAAAAAGTTGTTTACGTTAGTCTATAAAATTGCATACCTTGTGCAGCATGAATTGCATCCCCTTTACTGTTGCTAAAAAGCAAACAATATAAATCTGAATATTCTGTTTGAAAATAGCATGTTGTTTAAATTTAGTTTAGAGAGTAATGCTATAAAATCAAGGGTAACTGGAAGTTTTTTGAGAGTGATATAGAGTTAAAGGAGAAGGTGGGTGACCAACCTATAATTGGTTCTAAGAGGTTAAATAATTTAGAAAAAAATTTTGAAAAAGTAACTTTCAGTAGTGGAGATAGTGAGAGTGGTTAAAGAAAGGCACCAGGAAGTGCATAGCCTGCAGACAATGTACAATAGTTTTGTTTACGAAGGGGATGTCATCATGCTACCTAGCATAGATTACACTGAAGTGTGAGTCGTAAAACTGTGGGACTTGTATAACTGGCATTCTGAAACTTTTGTTTTTCATTCCATGTGGGGAAAACCAAGCACTCACTGCCAAAAATTATTTATGAACATTGCCATGATGTCAATCATGGGAAGGAGACAAACACCCTTTATAGGCATATTATTGGCTGTAGAGTACAAAAAATTTTTTTTTTTTTTTTGTTTCAGAACAGGTGGTTAAGAACCCAAGGGCTGCTCCCTGGGAATACACTATAGAAAAAACAGGGAAATATTATGGCAAATGTAATTGCACACAAGCGAGAAACCAGGATTGAATGATGCTATCTCTTTAATCTGTTTGTTAAAGCAGAGGGCAGCAGAACTATAGCTTTCCCATATGGGTTTTTTGCAATTTTACTATTTTTTATCATTATTAATTTTCAAGATATAAGCAAGTTTTTCATATCCTTTTAAATATTCTACATTTCTTATTGATGTATTCACATTTTTATCTTGGCATGGATTTGTATTATGGTATTTCAAGCTAGACTTTGCATTGATTAATTTATTATGCAAATGAATCAATGATGATTGGTTCTTTTTTGAGTGTTTTATATAATGGTAGCATAAGCCAAGCTGTTTAGTTCTGATGATGTCCTGATCACAGGGGACAAAAGCACTAACCTTTTGAGAATAAAACCCATTTTCTCGAGTCTTCAACTTGTTTTATGCCAAGCGCTGTGTGAGTATTATAAGACTTCCCATACATGTCAAGCAGAGCACCTCACTGATCCTCTTCAAGAGAAATCTTGATGAGTGGATGGGAAACAGAAAATTCACCTTGGGGATAACACCAGTGGCTCTACTCAACAAAGGCACTGGGAACAAAGGTCAGATGGCACTGTGCCAGGGTTATCCTATGGCTAGGCTTGTAAAGGCACAAGGGCCATTAGCCTAGTACACACCTATGAGCTTGATTAAAAGCAAAACAAAAGTTAATTATTGCATAATAAATGGTCAAATCATAAATGTAACAAAACATTTAAAGGCTAGGGGACAATGATCTGCAATTATCTATTTGTTAAACTGTGAGACTAATGGAGTTAGTGTAGCATATTCTGTAGTCACTTGAGGTCCAGTTACTCCACAGAGGTAATTGTTCTGCTTTATCCCATACTGATCTGGTCAACAGTTGAATACAAAACTGCTTTCTATAACATTGAAATAAGCTGCCTGAAATAACTGGAGAAGTCATTGGCTCCTTGCAAAAAAAGTTATTTTGTAGAAATGCATGTACTGCCTCTAAGGGCATCAGGAATTGTCATTGCTCACTACCTATGGGTACCTGTACTTGGTGTGTATGGCAATATCTGATCCATTTCTACTTGAAAGGCTATGGCTAGAATACGTAACTTGAGAAGCTAACACTACACTGGCTCAAGCATTCACAAAGAACCTCACTGCTAACGTAAGAGGTGTGGCCAAAATAGGCTGCTTATACAATGTAATAAATTAGAATTAAAAGATACATTATCTACGGTAAGGAAAGACCTCATTATTGGCTACTTTGCATGTCTCTAAATTACCCTAAACAACTGCTACTAGTTGTTAGCTTAGGCAGCCAGTACATTGTGTTGACACCACCACCTCCCATTCTCACACAGACACACACACACACACACACACACACACACACACACACACACACACACACACACACACACATACCCAATACCTGTTAGTGAGTTGACAGAATGCCCCCATCATTTCTTCTTATTTTTTGTCCTTCCTCTCATAAATCATGGATTGCAGAAATTAGAGTTTCATTCTTTATAGTGTTTATAAAAAGTACATTGTGATGCTACACCTATTGCTCTAATAACTTCTCATGTGAGTCCAACTATTAGTGTAAAAAGTCTCTATGGTTTTGTCTAGTGTTTCTCCTGGGATTGTCCCAACATCTTCCCTTCATTTGGGCACATCACCTGATTTTACTGGATGCTCTTGCTGTTGTTTCTGATGCTACCCTACCCCTCATAACTCACAGACCATTGCAAGCAGGGAATAAGGCCAGGCAATAGAATCTCAGAATTCACACTATGTAAAAATGCCCTTGTACACTATCGTCTCAGTTATCAAAGCATGTTAATGCTCCTAATTTGTAAACTACAGCTTGTGTAAAGGTTGTAGAGTTCAAAAGAGGAACCCACCCCTTATTCTTTCTGTGGTGGTGCTGGAAGCTAACTATTCGGTTCTTAGTGTCCATGGTACAAGGACTGAATCTTTCTAAATATGATTAAGGCTCAATCATTAACCCCTGTGTCTAGTGTTACCCCAATAAAGACACCAGCCACCAGAGGGCTCCCATGGGGATGTGAGCTTGGACATCTTTTGTTTGGCATTTTCTTTTCTGAAATAAAAGCTAATACCAAAGGGCTCTGGCTGACAAGGTTTGCAGATGACTGCAAGATAGGAGCAGTCATTGAATCTCCAAATGATTTAGCCATCCTACAGTAAGGTTTGTCCTAAATAAATAAACGGTGCCAAACTTGTGGACCGAAGCTAAATTCCAATAAAATGCATTATTGTATCCTTTGGGAAAACATCTACCCCAGGGAAATATCACATTGACAATATACCCCTAAGCATTAACCCAGTAGTTCAGGATTTCAGAATTTATGTGGACAGTGTCCAAACTTTTGACCAACATGTGTCTATTCTTATAAGAATGTCCTTCTATATTGTGCTGCTTATAAACAAAGGGATTGTATCTAAGATCTAGGGATGTTATTGTCCCCCATTTACTCAGGCCTTATTAGCCCAATCATTGAATATAATGCCTCTTTTGGCATGTATCTGTCCAGACACATGCAATGACTGGAATGCCCACAGAGATACTTTACTAAAAGCATACAAGTCCTAACCAACATGTCCGACATGGACTGAGTCAAAGCCCCGTCACTATACGCTGTATCCTACAGAGTGCTATGATGTGACCTGTGCCTGGCATACAGTACAAGGCATCCTCTGACCCAATACTGATGAATTTACTGTACATCACAAAGTCAAATTTCATCAGAAATACTCCTTACAGGGATTTAAACCCTTCTTTAAAATCAACAGAATGGTTTGGAGATGCACGTATATCTCACAGAGAACACTGCAGCTGTGGAATTACCCATCCACATAAAACAAAGTTCATCCCTGATCATACTCAAGCGTAACTTAGATTTATGGATGGGAAACTGAAAATTTACCCTAGGATTGACCTCTGCACTATTAATGGAAAGAGGCAGATCCTAAATGCTTTATCCCATGCATTGGACTCCTTGAATTATCTATGGTATGATCCCAGTTATTCTCATTAGGGTTAATATATATAATTATCGACCATGGGATGTATAAGGCCAACTGATAGCCAAATGGGATAGCTTACTTTGAGCACATGAGGGAAACTGGTTAGATTTAAAATGGCCCATAAGGGCAGCTAGCATACCACTTACCTATGAACCTATAAAGCTATGAATCCAGGTCTTTTGTGCTGCACCAGTTGTTTTTAATTTTTTTAAGTGCCTTTAAAGCACAATGAGAAGTTTATCTCTGTTGTCAAGTTTACCCCGACATAAGTTTACCCCTGACATAAGTTTACATGGACATGAGTTCATCCCTGAGATAAGTTTACCCTGACATAAGCCTACTTCTAACAAAATTTTACCCCTGGTAAAGGTTTACCCCAACATAAGTTTACCCCTGACATAAGACTTTTATGCTGCAAAACATTTTCTTATTTTTTAAGTGCCTTTAAGGCACAGCATGAAGTGCGTCCCTGATGTCTATTGCTGCCTACCCAATAGTTCATAATTTGCTCATTAGTCTAGGGGAGTGTGGAGTTGTAACAGCCTCCCAATGTGCACATGCACACACACACAGATGCACACAAACACACACCGCTACCCTACCTATCCCCTAACAAATCCCCTGTTGTAAGCTCCAATGTAGAGACACAGATATACACACACACACACACACACACACACACACACACACACACACACACACACACACACACACACACACACACACACACACACACACACACACACACACACACACACACACACACACACACATATCCACATAACCCCCAATTCAACCTGCTTGCTAAAGTCCCCAACACTTACCTCTAATGTGATGGATGAGCATGAGCTTTTGGCTGGGTTCATTATCATGGCCAAATCTGGTAACTTACACAGCTGAGTGATTCTCTGAATCACTCTGTTGTATAAATGCCTTAACACAGCATTTCTTGGGAATAGCATAATTAGCGTACACCTCACCCAGCATGCTTTGCTAACATTTGCAATGGCTACAGAGACGGCCCATCACAGTACTGAAGAAGCACAGTGGTAGTGCTGTATCTGAATCAAAAATGGTAACCTCAGGGTGTGCACCTCTGGGATCATTATCATTAAACAGGAATATAAATAGTACAAAAATAATAGGTGCATGATTCAACTGCTTCCATGGTTGTGGAATAAACTTTACTTTATAGGCAGCACTCGGGGTTTTTTCTACCTTCAAATATAATTTTTGGTCACCTCAGACTTCATTTATACCAGTATCCACTATTCAACTTCCATGGTGGGTCAAACAGCACCTTCCTACCTACATGGATATACTGTAGTGTTGCAGGGGTCATTCTAGGGCATCCTAGGGGCTTGTTCATCTTTGCTTCTGTCCATTGTTTTTTTTTAAATGCCTTATCCACTCCCCCCATGCTCTCAGTGACTGTGTCTGAGGGAAACTCTCCTCTTTGGACCACACCTCTCCTTAGGGAGCATGCTGAGTTAGTGCCATTCCCCCAAGATGGGCACATTCATCCCTCCATGCCCCTTCATCAGTCACCCACGCCACTGTTCAAACCCAAGTTTGGGGGGACGTACATAGGGCTTTATCCCTCTGTGCTGCTAGAATGGTCTCCTTCAAATATAATTCTTTATACATATTTCTGAAACAGGAATTGTCAACATGAACTTATAGATTGCAAGCTTTTTGAACCCAATACATCAGAGTATTACTGCTAAAAGAATGAACACTGAAAAGCAGCATAATATTTAAAAATAAATGAACATAAAACTTAATTGTGATAAATGTAAAACATGATTTAAACCAGCTATCAAAATAATAGCAAAAGTAATGTGCATATCTCAGTAATTGAACTATGCCGGCAGTGCAAAACATGAGATTTTTAGAAAGGGATTTCTTATGCCTGTCACCGTCTCTGATTCCTCCATCTCACCAGTGCAGAATGAGCAATGAATAAGAAATGAAATTAAAATCTCTTAAAGATAAGAACAATTAGTCATGTAGAATGGTTGTTTAATTTCAAAACTTGAGTTAAACCTTGATGGCAGCATACCTTGCAACGTTTAATTATGATGTCGTGACTTCTAAGAAAGGATGCACTGGTGCAATGAGCAGAATATTCAGGGACACCACATTTGTATTTTTCAGAAAATGATACAATATTTGTTTTGTGTTAAAATGCTCATTTAGTCACTACTTATTTATGCATTTGTTATCCAGGCTAGCCCACTACATAGAAATGCCTTGTTTGAGGGTTAACCTGAGAGCATTTACTACCTAAGAGACTTGTTTAGGGCCACGCATTTTACAAATGAAGATTGAAAGAAACAAACCCAACACTCTGTGATAACAGCCTTAATTTTACTGGGATAAACTGCTAAACATGAAAAAATATTCTCAGCATGACCTCCATGAGTTTCAGTTACTCACCTACTCAGGATTCTCAGTCATTTTCATTACATGCATATGACATGCTCTCGTAATCTCTCATAATCTGTGTTAATATTGTCTTGCATATTTCACTAAATGTTATGTCTATTGTCAGAAGTAATGTTTTTCACTGATGCATCTGTGGTTAGGGATTTAACTTCCATCTGCACAGAGTGATTTTACTTGGGTATTTTATATTCATAAGTGTGGAAACAAGAAGAATAATACCAATGTGGTCCAAAGGTCTGGAAACGGCAAGGCCATAAACTGTAAAAAAAAAAAAAAAAAAAAAAAGCCAAATAGACCACCACGGCTACACAGATAAAAAAGTATTATAGCACTGCTAGTCCAAAAGCACAAATGTCATAATCCACTTCAATTGGAAGCCAGAATTTTTATTACAGCAAAAACAAAAATGGATAAGCGCTTTCGCATCGGTCCACCTATGCTTCATCAGATCCTTCAAAACAATACACCAGAGGCATCCTTTTACAGGAGAACATTTAGAGTAAATGACCAAACATCCACAGGCAATTAAGACCATCAAGGCCAATTAGTTCCATAATCAAGTGCTAATGACTGAATGCTTCTTAATGTGTTTTTTAGTGCGCCTGGCTTCTAACTCAGGCTTAATACACAATGCAATATTAAATCCAGGATGATAATGTGCCTGCATCCTCAAAATCCACTTTAGTTCGATTCTTTCTAAAAATATATTATTATTACCCTTCCTAGCACTTAATTGCACAAGTTGGAGTACCCTAAAACTGAATGTATGTGTAGCAAAATCCATAATGTGTTTCGCTAATGCATTCAATACATTCTGGTTTCTGATATCATACATATGGTCATATATTCTATCTTTTAAATATTTTATTGTTTTCCCAATGTAGAAACAATTATAGTCATTATAGGTAGTTAAATATATTAAGTTAGATGTATCACAGGTCGCATGGAATCTGGGTATAAAATCTATATTTAAGCTTGGATGGTGATAAGCTGTAGACTTGCTAATGAAACAGCACATCTTACAGTTGTTACAAGGGTAAGTGCCCAAAGGTCCCTGTTCTCTCGGTTGTATACATCTCCCTCTGCATAATAATTGCTTCAGATTTTTGTTATTCCTATAAATGAAGCTTGGGGTAGTACCTATAAAATCAACTGCATCGTTATTTACTGTTAGGAGATGCCAATTGCGTTCAATTATATTCCACATACATAAATTGTCATTGGCAAATTTGGTAATAAAACTCACTTTACCATTCCTAACTTTTACTCTACCTCCATCAGTTTTTTCATACCTCTTATTTTCAAATACATCATTTCTTATAGTTTTAACATAAGTGTAGGGACAGTATTCCTTAAAAGGACATTGAGGATCCTAAAAGAAAGAGAGAGAGAGAGAGAGAGAGAGAAATGGATAACTGTACTTACATGTTTGGCAGTAGCATGCATGCTTTCAGATTCAGTGATGATAGACTTTTAAAAACTAGTGACACATATCTGTGTCAATAGAGGTGTTTTTTATTAAGAGAATAATATCTGAAGCAATAATTTCTAAAGAACGAAGTTCTGCACTCATCAGCATTGACAGAAATATATATTTTAAGTAACAGCAGATGGAAGAGTGACAAACCCTTTCCAATGAAGTGCAAAAAGCTGTTTTGTAATTTCTTGAAATAGTAATTTTCAATTAAAATCTTGCATCTTAACTTTGAAAAACCTCTGCATAACATGCCTACTAATGAGATAAACTATTTCTGATCGCATTGTTAGTTTTTTTTTTTATTATTATTATTATTATTATTATTATTTTAATTTATTTTTATGTTTAATTTAAACTGATCACAAAAGGAGTCTGATTGACTTGTTTTGCAATTATTTACTTGATTATTTTTGCCAAATATTGTGAGTTTGGTATTTTAACATTTTTAACATGCTGGTGTTTTGTACTCTTGTTGTAGTAGTTTCAGTATTTTGACTGTCAAGTATTTGAAATCAATCATCTGCATGTGTATACCTGCATTGTTGCTTGAACAGTGTTAAGCATATGTACTGTGGTAACACATGAATGCATAAATACATGATGCATATAAACATAATGCATGCAGAGAACAAAAGTTAAACACCGAAACGGGCGCTAAGTATAGGAAGCATGTCAAAGACGTACGTACATTCATGGAAAATCACAGCTGCTGGTAGGGAAGGACATACTACAGTGGTAATTAATACTTACATCGTTCACACTGCCCCAGTCAAAGGTGCAATGGTTTCCATAGTTCCATAAAGGACATGTATAACATGGTTAAGGAAGCTTCGTTAAAAATGATCACGGTCATTAGGAATGCTATCAAAATCACCTGATCACTGCAAGAGATCCACCTGCATGTACTCAGATTCTTTTATGTGATTCTAGATCATGGTGAACAGAAATTGGCAAGTAAATGTGAAAGCAAGTCTTTTTTGGCAGAAGTACAAGAATGGCAGGTGAAGCAGGTTGGCAGGCTACTGGTTCCATCATGGTGATTATTTCCAAAAGGCAGTTATTAACCACAAAGAGCAGGCAACCTGCCTATACTTGGATTAAAAGCAAACATTGTTTAATGAAGCTCACTTTGAGAGCATTATAAAAGGATATGCTAAATCAAACAGGCTTATTAATTCCATTTAAGTATTAAAGAAAAGGAAAAAGAAAAGGCATAGATGGATTTCGAAGAATTAAGTGTTCCTATTAGAAGAAGACAGATTGCTATACATTTGGGAATTTCCATCTTAATAATGAAGGTTAATACGCAGGATTTGAATACGCAAAAATGATAGAAAAGCATGTCCACTGTTAAGCATTCATTCAGTTTCTATGCATGGATTCAGTATACCCAGCTGCAAGTTAATTGTAAGACATTTACAACTACAATGTTGAATTTTATGGTGTTGCCCTAGTTGAATAAGGATTTATTGTGAAAATTAAATTGCTGAAATTAGAATTATGTTAAAAGGCTATTACTCACAAATACTATAATTTGCAATATAAAATTCCCTTAAGTAAATCAGCACTGACTTCAAAGTTCATCACTCAGATTATTCTCTGAATCTGGAATGCTTTTTCCCAAGAAATAAGTGAGTCTAGAACTGTAAATATGTTCAAGATGCAGTTATTTGGATACTTAGGTGGATTTATGACCCCATTTTTTCAGAATCAGTGTGTTAAATTGCTGATAGCTATATCACTGGCACTAATAACTTATGAAAATATTGTCATAAAGATTAGACAGTGTGTAGGATCAATATTATATTATTTAGATATAAGGAACTATGCTGAAGACATCAATAAATTGAAAATAGAAAGAAGTTGCATGATTTGCTTTTAAAGACTTTTATCAACCTAATTAATAAATGGACAACCAAATAAGTGCTACCATTTGCAATGATAAGAACTCCAAGTGGGTCCAGCAGAGCATGCTGAGGAGTGTCCAGAAAAACAAGCTGATGAGGGCATGCAGTATTGCGCCATATTAAAGGCCAACATATATATTCAGCATAGCTGATGAACTATTGAGATGTTTTTACAGATAGCCCAGAGGCAGAGATACTGCTTAGAGACAGTAAATGACTGATGTTGTAGAGTGCTTTCAATTAGGCAAGAAGCAAAGTCTGAAAAGTTGCTACTGTTATGTTCAGAATGCCTCTTATTTTCTGTGTCACAAACAGATGATTAATTTCCATGATAGTATGACATTCAAATTGCAAGTCATATGTCATGAGACTTGATACAAAGAAAAAAAAACAACTGGGATATAAGGTATATAACTAAAGAACCATCCTTATGTGACAGCATTAGTTCAACAGAGTTCAGGAGTTTGGATGTGTGTTTCAGGTATACATTGTTTTATAATAAAACAGAGACAGATGAAACAATTATCTTTAAAAGTTTGTGTAAAAAGAAATTAACAGCAAGGCAACATGACTTAAATTTTGAACAAAAGGGAAATGGAAGAGTTAGGTGCCTCAATCAGACATAAAAGCTTTCTGTACTGGCTAATCAATTAAATTCATTCCTGATAAAGAAAAACATAGTGAACATGACAGTTATAATATGCACATTTCATAACATTGAAAATTGCACAACATTTCATAACATTGAAAATTGCACATAATATTATGGGGATGAATATCCGCAGTGGTGGTGCTACGGTAGCGTTGTCGCCTCACAGTAAGACGCTGTCTGGTTCGATTCTCAGCTAGAGTGTCTTCTGCGTGGAAACATGCGTGAATGGGCGTACCTTCGTTGAAGGTTGTGCATCATGCCTGGCAAGCCGGTATGTAAAAAATCAACTGCCAATCATTAGCGGACCGGAGTTCCGCTGTGGCGACCCCTAACCAGGAAAAGCCGAAAGAAAACAAACAAACAAACAAATTATGGGGATGAATATGTGAATTCCTGATGGAATCAATGAACACATACTAGACATAAATATTTAGAAAAAAATTATAAGTTTTATCGATGTATCATTTATTTATAACCAAAAAGTTAAAGTTTCCATAACATTCTTTCCAGGTGTACAAGGTAATCAGGGCAACTGAATATCTCATTGCAAAATGAATACATTTATTTATATTGTTGTATAGTCTGTGATGTCTAACTTGGGTTAATACTTCTAATCTCTATATTTAAAATATCTCACTGTCGTTAACTGGATGTTTCTTATAGTGCAATTTATAAAATAACAATAGGCATTTATTTAATGTAGAATTTGAGATGATTTTCAACTTTTGATAATTCATATGTGCTTTGTTGCTAATACCGTCCAGTGTAAAGATTATTTATTTTTTCTTACATAAAGAGAATATGGGTTCTGAAAATGCTTTAGTTATGTATTTACCGTTAGATTATCTGAGCAAAGGATTTGCCAGAATTTTTGCATCTGTGGCAAACAGTAAGCATGTGATCAAAACATATAATATGTGTGCCCAAGTACCTTTTAAATGGGATCTGCTACAAATGCCCAAGCCTCAGGCTTCTGATATACAAATTTAACTGCATGTTCAGGGGAGGTACATTAGCCATGGGGAGAGACTGGAGCTGCCCACCTCACACAAGCACAGTAGCTGAGTTTGAGTAAGGTAAGACCAGTGGGGATGGAATCAGTGAGGGGGTGGGAGCATGGGTTATGGTTTCAGGTAGAGATCAGGATGGAATATTCAGATTTAGAGAGAGGTAGCTTTAGGTTTAGGGAGTAGGAGGAGAGTTTAGGGTTAGAGAGCAATTAGGGACTTTAGTTTTAGGATGTGGTAGAGGAGTTTTAGGGTTAGGGAATGGAAGGGCAATTAGTTATGGAGTGATCAGAGACTTTAGGTTTAGGGAGCAGGTAGAGAGCTTTTGGTTTATGGAATGATGAGGGATCTTAGCATTAGAGACAGGGGCACTATGGTTTGGGTTAGAGACAGTGTGGGAGTTTTAGGGTTGGATTATGGTTCTGGTAAGGCTTATGCAGTACAGTAGGGTTGGGTTGCAACAGGGTAGGTAATTTAGTAGTATTAGCCTACTAGTAGTTCAGACAACTGCCAGTTAGGGCAAATAGCAGTTTACAAGTATGGTCTGAGCTACTAACATGCAGATACCTGTAGAAGACCCTTTAGAATGATTGGAGAAGCTCCTTTTCAGAGAACTGGCAAAAAACGAAAGAATTGTAAAAATTATCCTTCTGCTAGAAATACTTCTTTGCATGAACATTCTTGATAAAGTACAAGACTATCCTATTTTGATAGTTCTGTTTCTTGTTGGTAGTGGATTTAACCACAGTACTTTTGAATGGACCCTTAGAAAGATTGATTAGCAGCTTGTATATAATAATCAAGTAATAATTACAGTTACACATTCACTACTCGATCTTAAGGGCAATAGGTTTGATCTCAGGAACATTTATTTTACATACTACTGGTATTGTCTAATGTTTGATTTTAACTTATCCTGTTAATTGAGAAATATGAAGCTGTTGCTCTTTATCCATCTAGCAGTTGTGGCAAAGTTGTGCTGCTGTTAAGGGGTGCTGTTTTCTACAGAACCTAAATAAATGTAAAATCTTTAGCCACCACTCATAAATAATATAGAATTGCGGTGGCAGAATATACACATATAGACAAAAGTGATGTTTATTCTGATAAAAAGAAAACTCCAATGGTAGTAATTTTCAGAAGAGAAAAGGCTTATTTTGAAATTAACTGTTTTATTAACATTATATGAGACTGAACCAGAACAAACATGATTGCAGAATAATCCTAACTTCTGATTCCATAAGAATAATAGTTGGGCAGGCTAACAGATTTTGAGTGTTACTGAAACAGCAATGGTGCAATTGTTCTAGTTAAATCTCCTTCCAAAATGTGTTATAAATGGGATCTGCTCTGTAAAGCTATGCTTTTAACAATGCTGCATAAGTGTGTACATAGAGTAATATCTAGAAATGTAAGATATCAGCTTTCAGAACGCTGTGTCTATATTGTTAAAAGTAGCTATATTATGAGTCATCACGGTGCTTTTCATGATTTTTTTTGTGCTATTACATTTCAGTGAATTTCTTTGTAGCGTATTGTGGTGTATGCGACAGCAGTGCTCATTTTTTCTCTGTCATCTCTTCTACTGTGTGACCATCAAGATGGTATGTATAATTTGGGGAGGGGGTCGGGGTTTTACCCGCTATGCTACAAAAAGTATTTTTCCAATTTTTAAAAATTTATTGGTTCTGTCTTTTATAAACTACATTTTGGGTAAATGGTGAGCCCCCCCAAGAAAAGATTACTGATAGCTTATAGGTAAACTGTTGAAAAACATTTTACGCTATTGCTTAGGTCATTGTCTTAATAGTCTAGTTAAAAAAATAATCAAAAAATGTGTCGTACAGAAGTCAATTCTAGAATATTTTGTCTTTGGTAAGTACAATAGTTTTATTGTACCAAGTCTTTGTTTAAAAGGCCATAACCACTTTGTTATTTCTTACTTGTTTTACGTTTAGGCTAATAAATGCTCTTTCTTCTATAGTGTGATAATATAATCTCGCAAGTATAGGACTACTTACTGTTAATTTTCATTAATGCAGTTTAAGATTTGAGGCAATCTGGAAGGTTAACATTAAATATAATAATGACTATTGAGAACTAAAATGTGAACTCAAAATAGTTAAGAAAAAATGCAGGTAGCATTAAAAGAATGGAATACCTTAAGGCAATCAGCATACCTTCAGCAAGCAGTTACATTTTAAGAGTGTTTCGTTACCATTCAAAGTCAGTTTCCACAAAGGAGCTGAAATGTTGTATTGGTCATAAAAGACGACTAAAACTCTAAAAAGATGAGCAGCACCCTTGTTTTTGTTTCTCTTCAAACTCACAATCTGTGATTTGAAATCCTAACTATACAGACATGTTTGAGTCACTAAAAATAGCATGAGGTAGATAAAGTTCTGAAAAAAAAACATCTTCTATAAGACTGTAAACAGGTATGTCAAAAGCCCTTTAAATTTGGTAATAGTCTTCCTTGCTCAGAATCCAATAAAAATTATATTTATTAATGACTGTACCCTTATGGTGTTATCTTGAATGTACATACCCAGATAAATGCACTTTATAAAAAAAATTGAGCGATAAAGACTTTTTTTCTGACATCTGATGGTTCCCTGAATAGCTTTTAGCCTACATTAGTTAAAGCTATTGGGCTGCACTATGAACATATCAGCAAGGCTTATTTTTATGGTTAGATAAGATTGCCATCTACATGCTGTGCTGAAATGGATGAAGACATTAGGCCTGATTCAAAAAGACTTGCTCTTAGTGTAAGTGGCTACTTACAATGAGAACAGATTTTTTGGAATCTGCCCCTGGTGTAAGGCTGCATAATATAGACAGGCCTTACACCAAAGTAAGTCACTTACACTTAGAGCAAGTCTTTCAGAATTGGGGCAGACTTAGGCTGAGAGAAGCATTTTTGGAATCTGTCCCCTTTTGTTGAAAAAATATATTATAAAGAATTACAATAAGATTTCTAATGTCAGTTCTAAAGCTAGTGCTGTAATATTTATACATTTCTGAAGGAATTCTATCTGGGCTTAAAGCATATCTTAATTTCCTTAATTTAATATATCTTTGAAGTTATTGAAGACATTGGCTTATAAAGCCGTTCTACTTGATTTTCAGAAAGTGTTTTTACTTTAACAGCTTTAATCAGGTGCATCATCTAAGTGAGGAGTTAGATGTGTTAAATACAAGTCCAAGTAATTTGTTTTGAACATAGCTGATTTGCTACGTTAATTTCAAGTTTGTTGAGTCATGTAGACTCTTTATGTAATTTATTTTTATGTTATTGTTATTTTCTCTCTACCTAGCAGGTGTCTGTATGTTTTAGGTGACATGAAATAAAATTGAATTCTCAGTCTTTAGTTCTGTTATCGAAATTTTTCTTTAATTACTTGCTGAAAATCTTTAAACACGCTAGTACTATTCCATAAGTCTTCTATTATACCTGTCATTTAAATGAGATATTTATGTACCCTATTCAATTAATTTATGTTAACCTAAATGTTTTACATTTCCCATATATACAATTTTTAAGGCATCTCAGAGGACTGTCTAATGCCATAAATCATAAGTATTTAACAGAAAGTGGAAAGTCTCCAAATGTTAAAGTGTAATAATAATGAAAAATTAAATAAGTGAGATAGTAATTGTTATCATAAATTATAAGTTATACCATACCAATCAAATTGATCTAGTGAAGACTGAGAAATATATCATACCTCTCAACTGTGCAGATTTTCATAGAATGTCTACATTTTGCCTCATATTTTTGGTCTGCTTCTCATAAAATTTGTGGTTTTATGGTAAATAATTGAGGATTGACATAATTAAATAATGACAAACATTTGAGTTTCCAACTACACATCCTTCAGAAAATGCATGCTAATAAAAAACTGTTATTCTTGCAACCTTCTCAGTTTATAAGAACAATGTTTTAAAACTATCCCTGTTTTTGCATCTTTGTCTACCAATTATTTTTGACTTTGTCCAGATTTTTTGTTTTAGGAGGTTGAAAAGTATGCAAATTATATATATATTTATAAATCAATGCAAGTTTATCATTTGTCTCATGAGCTGGTGAATAATTTGTAAAGAACAGTGATGATTTAACTATTGGGCATAGTGCTATAATGCTAAGAATGATAGTGTGTGGTGCATGTAAAAGTACTGTTTTATAAAGATATTTGACATCTTCAACAGTGATATGTTTTCCCTGTATAAATCTGATTTTTACTAAACTGAAATCATACCTTCTTCATCCTGCTGCTTGGTATAATTATATGCTGGCAGCCATTAAATATAATGTATTATATGAAATCCTAATTAGCATTAACTTCCGTGCTTTATCTGAATATGTATGGAAAGATGTATGATATAACTGTTTGCTTCTTTGAGGGAATCACCATCCTCTTCATCTACCTTTTGACAGAGACATTACTTAGATAACTTGAAAAATTGTTCCATTAGGTGATAAATGATCAGTGACAGTTGAATCTATTGAAGACAAATTATAATAATTTTTTGCAATAAATGTAAAGTGCTTTGTTCATTTTAATTGGAAAATGTGGCCCATTAACACCATAGAATATTATTATAACTGTTTTTCCACTGGCTTATTTCTTTCCAGTTAAAATAAAAACATATAAGATGGCAAAAGAAGCCAGTTCCAAAAGCTAGTGTGATCATTACTGACAGTTACTTTGATATCTTAAAAGTCTACTGAGGCAGGGAACTGTTCTTTAAACGTATTTATCTGTTAGCAAATTTGGAAGTAATATCTTACATCAGTAACAGTAAACATGAACGTTTTGAGTTATATAAAACTGCAGAAAGGCTGAGCTACATTGATTTCCCTCTTCGGTGTTATGAACACAATAAGATATACCTAGTGGATGCTTTGAAATGGGAATTAATACGATTACAAATGTGAACAGAACAGTGCTTCTCCTTGCAAGGATGACAGTACATCTTATTTCTGTAACTAAATGTCAAATTTGTAATGGTGAAAACTGATTGAAGTGCTTTTACGTAATGCATATATCTTAGTACCCAAAGAAACCTAATTATCATAGTGGCCAAGACTGGAATAACACCGAAAATATGCCCGATTTGCAGGTCAAACTGCCTTGCAACAAGCATTTAAACTAGGGAGATAGTCATGTATGTATCTTATTTGTATACTTTATTTGTAACTTCACGTGTGTAGTACAATTTGGGATGGACAATATGCAGGCAGCAAAGGTTACGCTTCTATGGTATACATCTATTAAGGGCATGAGGGATGTATAAACAAAGGAATCCAGAGAAAGGTTTGTAATAACATGGTTAAATCTGGATGTAGTAGGACCAGTTTCCCTTGTGCAGGTCACAGCATTGCTGCAACAACAGGCTTCAGGTCAGACATGGAAGATAAACTGAGTAGATATGGAAGTCCTCTTCTTTGTCTAGTCCTGGGTAGCTGGGGTTAGGTTTTATAGGTCTGTTTGATAAACAAAGATGGTGCTGCAAGAAATATTGATGCCCTGGGGTGGACAGCACTGGACCCAGCAATGAACTCTGTCTTAGACAATGAGTATATATTCACAACTTGTCAGCCACTCTCTGAAAAGTAGACCAAAGCAGACTCAGTATAGATGGTTACTGTACCTAAAAGCACTGAAGTTTGGCCTCAGAGAAACATGGTTTTAGCAAACATTAGTTTTTAGAAAGTGTAAACAGGAGAGTATGCAGAGTGTCACCTGGTATTCTTGAAGTCAGATTAGAGCCTTACTCTTATCCTGGCTATGGCAGTTACACTCATCTGAAAGTTCTCCAGAACAGCACTGACACTTAGTAGATGACAGCAGCAAAAGCTGTGGTTCTGACAGCTTGGAATAATGGAAACTTTTGGATCGGATTCCAGAATTAAAAAAAAGAGTAACAAAATGTCAGGACAAATACTCAAAACACAAAAAAGCAAAGACTATGTGCTTGACTGGTACAATCATCAATCTGTTGTTTGTGCAGACACAATGCACCTTCTTCAGCACTCCCACTATTCCTGCATTCATAGATGGAAGGAAGATTTCTTGACGTGAAAGAGTTTTGTAGTAGCTGAAAAATATAAAAGGAGTGCATATTGCAGTTACTGGCTTGCACAACACTTAGCTAATTAGTTGAATCATTTTCATTGTTATTCCTTGTAACTGCAAGAGAGGATGTATGCTTGTAATAAAGGAGTGGCATTTTCAGCAACTTGCAGTTATTTAATTTGATTATAAGTCATTCTTTTTCAACCAGTTATGAAGTTGTTGACTACACATACTTGACAGCCATCTTACCAGTTATACCTTGTTCAGTACTTTCACAATTTGTGATTGCAAAGAGGGGAAATGGTCCCATTCTTGATGAGATGGCGTGAAGGTTGTAAACTGAAAACTAGATCCTTGGAGTTATTGACTTTCATGATAAGTTATTAGCTGTTTTCCTTATTGTCTCAATTCTGAAGATGGAGGGGGCCTTCTTGTGATGAAATGAATTTTTGAAGCCAAAAAGTGCAAATTACAACTTGCAGTTAGTGGCATTTACTAAAATGAATCAACTACTTGAGCCTTTTTGAAAACCGCTGGATATCTGTGTTGCCAACCTTACTTATATCTCTAAGATATGAAAGATACAAGAGATTTACACTTTTAAAATTGTGACATAATTATTTTTGCTGAGCATAAATGCCTCCTCACCCCTGCTCCTTCGGTGTCACCCTGTGAAGTAGCAGGTAATGTGGCAGGTGGTAAAATAACAATGTCTAATGTCACAGAAAGCCAAATTGGTGTACATAGAGACTGCAAACTCATGTTTAGTGAATTAACAAAGGATGTAAACTTTATAAATAAAGTTTTCTTTATATGAGGGAGTCATGAGATCACAAAATTTTTATTGATAAGAAAATTGTAGTTTTATGAATATATTGATCGTATGAAGTTAGGAATGATTAGTTCTTGGCAGGAGTAGCTAATTAAGTTACAACACATTCTTTTCACAGCAAATTATGTTTAAATATCTGTAATTGTTTTTATAAGATTGCAGGGGATGTATTCGATTGAGCATTTGCCTTAGGAGGGAAAATGCCTTCAGGGAATTTCTGTATTTAATAACTGGGATGCTGTGGTGTATGAGTAGTCTATTTTGATTAGCAGGTAAATAAAATTACGTGCTGAATAAATAACTGCCTGAAAAGTATTCACACAGCAAAGACCTTTAGAACCAGAATACATTCTCTGCTATATGCTGCATAAATACATGTCAAACTCAAAAAGGCAGCATTGCTTTAGCATATCTCTAATAAATTAAACATAAGAAAAATGGAAAAACAGATTTCTGCTGCTCCATGCAGACAGAGACTTAAAAAGGATGCATTTTGTAACTGTCTTAAAGCGTAGTAAATTCTAAAAAAAATCCAGTATTTGTGTCTATGTACAAATGTTGGGGGATGAAGAACTCTCAGAACCCAAGTAATTCTAAATGGCAAGCTATTCTTTAAAGGCAAATGCTGCATATAAATGTATTAATTATTTTTTTAATATTTCAAAGAATCATGTTTGTAAGTATGTATAGTAAAGGCACAATGTTTATAAAACTCAGATCCCCAGTTTTATGGAGTGTCTAAGGGACATCTAATATGTTAGCAGTAAGTCATTGTAACTTTCTATGATGTGAGTACCAGCTAGAGCATTTAGCTTAGATACAGAGCATCTATTACAAGCTGAGGATGAAAGCACAACTCTATATAGGGATACCTACCCTTAAAAGCAGTTATTACCTTTTCTGTTGTCTGTGTAAATGTCTGCTCCAAATCATTTCTCAACACTGTATGCTTACAATTTTTGAAAATAAGTTGTCACAAATTGAATCATAGAAGTGAAAATATAATATTAGCTCCTATTTGGGAATCAAACCTCAGACCTCCAGCATACCATGCTGGTGTCACTGCTGCTGAGCAGATAGGTGTTGATTTGTCCCTTAATTGCCTTATTCTTTCAGGCCAGGAACCTCCACTATAGTGATCATGGTCAAATTACAAAAACATACATACTAATACAGGACAAAAGGCTTCCTCTTAGGCACCATTTGAGTTACAGAAGTGAATGGATAATGGTAGTTCTTATTTGTTACTTGAATACAAGACCTTTAGTATAACATCCTAGTATTACTCCTGCTGGACCAACAAAAGCCTCTAGACAGATAGGTGTTACGTTTTCTCTTAAGAACATTTTCCTTTCAGCTGGGTTCTGATTCAAACAGTGTCTAAGAAGAAAGCTTTCTGTATTTGTGTGTGTGTGAATATGTCTCTTAATGGAAGATTTAACATTTATATGTCCAGTGGCTCTTGTTTGGTCCAGGGGTAGTAGGACCAACATGGTTTGCTGGATGTTTTGGGTATGAGTCCTGAATAACGGCATATGTTATCCTTTTACTTTTGTTATGCAAACAGTGTCTAAGCAAAGAGTTTTCTCTGTGTTTGTAGTTTGACCTCATTGCAGATTGGCAATGGCTTTGTTGCTAGGTGCCCTATAAAACAGCAGTGTAGTAGCTAGTAAGTAGCTTTGAAAAAGGGGTTCACATGGACAACTTCTTAATGTAATATGCAATATGTGAGTGTGTGTGTGTGTGTGTGTGTGTGTGTGTGTGTGTGTGTGTGTGTGTGTGTGTGTGTGTGTGTGTGTGTGTGTGTGTGTGTGTCAAGTTGCACTCATATAGTCATTGGCTGTGAAGTCTTCCAGATGTGGAATTGTCATTTCAGGTACAGAATGGTTTATGAATCTTGTCAAGACTTGGAGAATTCCAAAAATACTGCTGAAACCATAAAGTATCACAGCACATAATATTTGAGAGTATACCACTCAAAACACCAAAGACATTTCAGCAGAGGTTGTGCCCTGTATACCTACCCAATATAGAGGTTTCACCCTACATCCCAATCTCTAAACATAACACCTCATACTTAGGGCAAACAACAAAATTATTTTAAAAAACAAATTTCATTTTCTCTTTACTTTTGAGTTGCCTGACCTCAGTTTTAGCACATGCAGCAATGGAAACCATGGCCAATGAACAAGTAGAGAATGGAATCATTCCTCAACAGACCTGTTTGTCACCAAAACATGCATGATAAACAGTGTCTCAAATAAATAAGACATGACAAACTCCAGGATCATTAGCCATGTTAGCCATCACGGGTTCATAGTATCAGTACTTGAACAAGTACATTATAGCCTGTTATAGTTACCATGGCATGAGGGTTCCGACACTGACATACTGCATTAGTTGTTCTAATCCATACCTACCATTATTATCAAGGAGTTACCGATTTATAAAGATACCGAACAGCAGTGGGACCTCTTCAAATCTCTGAGGAACTCTCATTTCACCGTTGTCACTGATGCATTCAATCTCTCTTGATGGTGTACATGCTTTGTATAAGATTGTTTCTCTGCAGCTTTAGGCTAGACTTCTAAATACTCTCCCTAGTTAGTCTGTACAAGAGCAGAGAATGGTAGACAATGCTAATTTCCCATGACAGTTTAAGGCACACATTTGCTGATACTTCCTTTATATACAATTGTATGAATGCTGTCTCGTATTATCACCAGGCAATTCACAACTGTGGCCAGCTCTAAATCCATATTTTCTATAAAATACTGTAGTGTGATATAAAATTCTTGTAGTGCATGAAGTGAAATGATTGCACTTCAATATCCAGGAAAAGACAAATCAGTAAAGCTCTTCTATAGTGCAAGACCTGATCTTAGCAAATGTAAAGCACTCCCTGCTAAGGTCGGAATCATGCTATGCAGTTAAAAATGCCAGTGCTGACCAGCAAACATCAGCAGCAAATTGCCTTAATGCTCAACTGCACAGATGTTCTCAGAATGTCCAGATTTTTGCCTTATATTTCTGGTCTGTTTTTCATAACATTGTAGTTTTCTTGCAAATTAGTGGCAAATCATTAAAGACTGAAGTTAGAAAATAATAAAAGGCATTTGAATTTCAGACTTCATACCCTTCAGAAAATTCATGCCAAAGCAAAACCTGTTATTCTATCACCTTTCTAAGTTTGCAAGTGCAATATTAAAAAAATTGTCCCTATTTTTGGGGCTTTGTTCCACTTTTGTTAATGGCTTTGTCCAGATTTCTTGCTATAAAAAATTGAGAGGTATGGCGGCAAAATTAAAGCCAGATTTGTTTCTACCCACTGTCTGTGTCTGTAACGAGTCCCTGAATTTCTATAACATAAAAGAACATCACATACATTCTGACAGCACTCACTATAAGCTTTATGGTTTTAAAAGCCTGCAAAACATGTACCCCTCTTTTTTTTCTTTCCTGCAGTTAGTAGTACATAGAGCAGATAAAGCCCCATCCACTGCAAAGAATTATGTGTCAGTCTCCATTATAACCCATTGTTATGTGTTCTCAACACTGATGCTGGGATACATCTCTCAATGAGATTACTTGGCAGCCATGTGGCAAACACATAATAAACCAGTTATATGTGACCTGATTATAATCCCCTAAATTATAATGTGTAGTTGTACAGCTGTCAATTACACTTAGGCTAGGGCTCTCAGGTTTGGAATAGCTGTATAATGCCCCATGTGATTGAGATCACCTTCTTTGTGGATCAAAAGCATGAAACTGGATTTGCAAAGGAGAAGCACCTTCCTTTCTGTTACAGTATACTTAATATCCAGGCAACAGGTATTGTTTTGTAAGCTGCTGTAAGGGCAGGAAAAAGAAAGCATCAGACAAGGTGCTTTTCCCCTTCAGCTGTATGTTTTTTATAATTGCCTTTGAAGTTAATTAAAAGATTTAACTGTTCAGAATGTGAACTTCATTGTGACAGTGGATACAGGAGTAAGGTTTTTACATTGGAGTTAAAACATCCAAGTTCACTGTTGTTGACTTAGAAAACATTAGAAACACTGGCTTTGAGGATCACTTATTCTAAACCAGAATTCTTAGTGTCTGGATGCAATAATGTATTGTTAAATAGACTGGAATGTCATTTTAGCTTTCCTAATAATTGCTGCATGTGTATTTCCTGCAGTTCAGGTATAGATCTAAGTATAGCTGACTTCTCTGAAGAGTCTCAACACCTCTCTGTTTCTCACATATACAACAATATGCAGCTTTTAAATTAGCCAAATGGTTACTGATTCTATAGTGTTATACATAGGCCAAGTGCAGGAATTCAACAACAGTATTGTCTGATGCCTTAATAGCAGAAGATAATGTATAAAAAGGAGAGTTATTTATCAAGTGACTGTACATGGAGGTTCTCTTTATCCCTTAGTAAAAGGCTGTGTGGCAAGTTCGTAGGCCAAGAAGTAAAAAAAAAAAAACACCAAAAGCAAACCGGTAAAATACACAGGTAGCAAGATATGACCAAACCACTACTCTGTTTCTACCAAAATCCCATACCAGTCCACACAATGAATACAAATTAAGAGATTTCATCTAAAAAGCTGGGACTTCTTCAGAATAATGAAATTGATTTAAAACGACCTTGTAAATCTTTCACCGAGTTACATGACACATTAGGTCCAATAGAAAAAAATTGTCATATAACGTAGGTTTAAAAGTTACCCGCTCTATTTAAAACCAATTATACAGTCCCATTTAAATTGAAAAGTTCCTGGAAATAATGTAAAAACATCTTGCTTAAATATAAACTCATACTAAAAAATCTTAACAGAGATATTCATAACTGATAAGTTTTTAAATTAAGAAGGCAAGAAACTGATGTGATGCCATTTAACCCCAGAAAATTTCCTACATTAAGATAAAGTTGCCACCACAGTTCTCTCTTTTCCAAACACAACCCCCAAGGACTACCTCTGGGATTCTTGTCACCTTTTCCAGAGCAAACAATGCAACCTTGTAACCTTTATAAATAGATGTATGCTTAAATAAGGAGTTTGTGCTTTTCTGTTTACTAATATTGTAAAAATGTTCATACATGGGCTCTTTCAACTTCCTTTCAGTTTTTCCAATGTAAAATTCAGCACATTTGGGAGCACTGGGTTAAATATACAACCCCTTTAGTGTTGCAGTTAAAGAATCCCCTAGCCTCAATAGTAATGTGCCCAGTCTTAGCAGTGTCTCCTACCAAGATGCTGTTACACTTGTGGGTTCCTTGATTTTTGTTGAGGTTGTATCCCACTAGGTTGCTGCCTCTTCCAAAAAAATCTTTACGGCACCTTCCACGTTAATATACTATATAGGGGTTTAACCCAAATTTATTAAGCAGCATAAAAATTATTCCTAAACAGTAGTCAATTCTTGTCAATAATACTAGAACTGCCAGTACAAAAGTAGTGACAAAGCTCTACAAAAACGATTCATATTACACAAGTTAACATCCAAATGCCACTCAGTATGTCACCATTGGTCAAATTGCTGGTCTCATTTCCTAACAAGGGCACGGAAAAATAGTTTTCCTTTTGTAAATAAGTTCAACCAAGATAGAGTTGACAAAGGAAAAAGGACACCCCCTCCTCAAAAACATATAGCTTGTTACATTCCTGAATAAAATGGTTGTAGCTTGATATCATTTTGACCAACCTAACTAGCTGGCTTTTAACCACAGCTTTTTTCTGATGTCTCAGATTACAGCTGTTATCATGAAGAAATTAATTGGAGTAGGTGGGTTTACTAAATACATTCAAAAGAAACCTTTGCTTTTCTTTGTCTTTCTTGATTTCAACATCTAGGTAATTGATACCATCATGCCTCACTGCATAAGTAAACTGGAAAAAAATAGTAATTTGAGTTTATATACTCAACAAATTCATGTATCTTGTTGACTGAATCAACTCAAGAAATATAAATGTCATCTAGGTCATCTGGGTGTACATTACCCATGAAATGACAAATTCACTTTTAAAAACAAACTTACTTTTCCATTGGGCCATCACTATATTTGTTAAAAGGAGATACATGCCGTCCCCATCATAGACGATACGTATGAAACTACATAAGTTCATCGGTCATAAATATGCCTAGATTTAACAGATGCTTAAGCCAGGAGTATGTCCTGGCTGCATAAATTTGTAAGCAATAAAAATGTGCAAAATACATGCCTGTATAATGCATGGATATTCCCAGTGTACAAAGGCTGCTTATCCCTAGACTGTATAGCTTCTTAACATATGAGTGAACCTAGAGTGCATAGGGTCATAGGCCATGAATACACTCAGTCTACTTTAGGTTCACAGGCCATGAGTGTGCACAGACTGCATCATTACACAAGTGGTGAGTATGCCCAGACTGCATATAATCATAGATTCATAGTGCATTGGTTCATAGACCATGTGACTGCAAAATGTTTTAGAAAATTAGCAAATCCAGTACAAAGATTCATGAAAATTCCTGCACTTAACTATCTAGAATTCTCAGAAGAATTAATAGCGTAGTTCAGAAACTTCCTCACTAACAAGTTCAAGTATATCTCATATCCATTTTTACAAGAAGTGTTTTCCACAGACATCAGTTCTTGCCCCACTTTTGTTAGACTACTTATCAGAGCTGCCCTGATGACAGTATTACTAAATCCAAGTAACTCAGACAAGAAAATGCAAAACTCTATTCAAATTAATTTCAGCCATCTAGCAAAATGTATAATAAATGATGTGTTATCAAGGAATTACTGAAAATTCTAAACTATTTTATTGGGCACCTCTCAATAGCTTTACCACAATCATCACAAATCCAAAACCTCCACAGTAAGGCGTTACCTATAACAAGTAAACAAATATATCTCTGATTTTAGCTAGATCAACACATTGAAATGAATTTTCATACAGATTCTGTGACATATAAAGTTGTCAATCAACTTAACATCTCCTATTAGCTCTTCCAAATCCTCACTACAGATGCCAGAAGAACAATAGCCATAAATGTTCTTCTTCATATTAAATATGTATTTTCATTATATACTTACATTCTGCTGAAAGTACTTCAGTTTAAGCAACTGAATACAAGATACCTAGCTTTATTTCCCTATATAGCAACTGGGAGTACTATTGTAATATAGCTTCCAGTTATGATAAATTATACCAAATGAACATCCCTAATTTTAGTTGTGCCAGGTTGGTAGGATGTCCTGTTATTCCGTCAGTATGGCAATGAGCAGAATTATTAATTACGAGAGTAACGGCATCCATCTTACAATGGAAGCAACCTAACTGACCATGATTATATACTCTGTATGGGTGCAGATGACAGAATCTGTGTCAATTGTTATGAGACCAGTGTGGAAATAAAATGTATTCCTTGCTTTGAAAAGTTTACTGTACATACAAATGCAGTTTATATAACAGAAATTGAGGGCTGTCCTGATCCCTGTATCTGCCCATGGGGGCATGTCTTACAATTGGAGAGTATGATTGACACATACTATATGGTGCTAAAATATTTTGGTCATAATAATGTGAAACTTGATTTAAAATAAAACAATATTTAAATACAGAAATAGTTCTTTATTCAAAAATGTAAGTTAATAAACATGTTAATAAGACAATGCTGTTTTTATATGAAGTATCCAACCAGAAAAAGAGTACCTGCATGAATGGCTTGTGCACGGCTATATAATATGTCCAACAAAACAAAAAAAGAAAGCCAGCACCCAACATCTCCTGTAGCCTGTTTCAAAACACTTTTATTTCATGACCAAAAGGTAAAAAATTGACCAGTATGGTTATACCAGTTTTGGCAAAAGCCTTCTTCAGCAGCCAAACTTTTCCACTTTCCACTACTTTTTGTTGGATGCTGGCTTTCTTTTTTTATATGAAGTATGTCAGAATCATATCCACCTCTAAGCAAAAACTGTAGAATTAAACATTCTTGTTTGTCTAATCAGAAAGCCACTCTTTAGTAAGACAATGTTTTAAATCTTAGCTAAAGAAGAATTATCAAAAAATAGTCCATCATTTTGGAATACTCTATGCTCAGGAATGAGCAATGTTCATAAGTAAGAAATGTCCAGAAAAAATAAATTAGGAGCATAACCTCTTGAACAGACATAAGTGCAACAGTTTCCATGAACCATGGTGATTGATTTCATTATTCTGGTCATTTTTAATACTCTAAGTAATATATGCACACTCCATCAATGTATACATTGTATATGTTGTAAATATTCTTTCATTTGAAATAAAAGCTATTTGATTTTTTTAAAGAAGAAACATCTTTATTAAATTTTCACATATGACATAGGCAATCATACATTTATATAAATGAAAACAAACCATATTGACATAATTTTATTGGAAAACAATATACATCACAAACTTGATTTTGTATATATAATGATAATTGTTCTTACATTCATAAAAAATTCTAACTTTGTGTCTTATCTGCAACTTTTACACAACTTTGACCTGGGCTTATTCTGCTGACTGATAAATATTATATTGTTCTGCTACTACACTGTCAAATATTGCTGTGAATACATTGAGTATTCTGTGACCTGGAAATTTTGAATATAACACTTTACAATTCTCACAATATGCATACATATGTAATGTACATATTCCAGTGTATGTTTTTTTTTTCCATTTGGGTAAGGTAATAACTGAAGAAAAATCATTTGAACAGTTTACTCACCTGGTTTATAAATATGTAAATGAAATATAAATAAACTACATAGGTTATTGGGATAGTGAGTTCAATTACTATTATACTGTAAAAGTTTGTGTGCAATAAATATACCTACAATGCATAGGTTAACCATCCGTAAGTACACCCAGGCCTCAGCTATTCAATAGAATAGCCACGCTGACATGTGAGGGCAGTCAAAAAGTAATTAAGAGTAGCTGAGGATGGCCCCTCATGAATGAACTGTTATGATGAACAATTATGTATTGTGTCTGATACTTGGGATCACTTTAGGCCTACAGTTTGACCCAATTGCAAGAACTAGAACCTCTGCTAAGTATGCAGGACTCAGAAACTGGTCAATTCATAACAGCTGATTAGGCTGAGATCTGAAAGTCTGAGGTACCAAATCAGGTCTGAAAGCTAGATATACAGTCTAAGCAAAGGCCCTTGTTAAAACTGTGACCCAATAATGGTGGCATTTTTCAGCCACGTTGCAGAAGCATCCACACCGCTATTGTATTGGCACTCAGTAGCATAACCCAAGTAGTTAACTACCTCCTGACAAAAATAAGGTAGCTGGAAGCAGCAACCACACAAACCTGGCAATAAATCCATAGCCGTAGCTTCAACCAGAGTTGCTTATGTATTCCTAGAGGCCTATAATCCAGAAACCTTGCCTTTTCTGGCTACCAAAGGGTGATGAATCCAATTTTTTCCCTTCATTTTTCAAACTTAATGGCAAATTTAGGGTGGAATGGAGAAAAGGAATACAGAAGTGTCTACTGTCAGGACATGAGAAACTGTCTCCCTCTATATGCCCCTTGCCTTGTTGCTGCACTGAGCAAAAGGCAGGGAGATCTGCTTATTCCCAAATGGAAAACAGACTGATCTCCATGATACTCGGGTAAAAACAATACTCCAACATTTTCAAACCAGGAAAGGACTAAAGCATAGCTCAGGAGATCAACCAGGATATTCACAGCAGTGAGTTCTTAACAAATGCTAGACTGATGCCCCTGTCTAAGGCTTAATGAAGTGCATTGCCTCTGAGTGAAGAGGATATGCTCACATGTTCACATATTTATACACGCAACCAAATGATGGATTTAGTTGTTGAAATAGATCAGAAAACTGCCTGAATTCAGCATGTCATGGAACTTCTCCATAGCTAGAGAATTGTGTGCTGGAGCTCTTCCCTAGGGAAGGAAATGCCTTGGTGAGCTATGCTTAAATTTGCTGTTCTAGGTGTAGCATTGCAAAGTCAGCATTCCTTCACTTGATGAGTCACTATAGGATCAGTACCTGGAATATGATCAACTTTTCCTTCAGAACAGACAGACAGTGGGTTAAACATTTCTCTAGCAATTGATTCAGTAAGGACAATAAGCAGTTGGACAATTAAGAAAGACAGATGATTAACATATATATATATATATATATATATGTATGTATCAGTATGGTGGAAAAGAACACTTTCTTTTGCTTAGTATATCCAAAGTTTTGGAATGTTTTTTTGCTGTCAAACTATCAGGATGCTGAAGCAGCTGGGATCTGTGGTAGCCCAAACAGGTCATGTCTGAGTCTAGGATGCCTGACCAGGGCCTTACTGCATGCATCTCTAGGACTGTAGAGAGTTTCAGACTTCTCTTGAGTTAGGGGAAGCAGTATCTAGATGTTTCCATGCTGTATTTCAGTGCCATTTTAAAGTATCAGTACAGTATTTGTAGTTCCCAGAACGGAGAGAATTTACATGAGAACAGGAGGACTATTTGCTAATTTTGACATTGCAGTATCTTGTAACACTCACCCTATTCCAAGATACAAGGATCTTAGAGATAATATATATACGTAGGTTGGGGTTGATGAGCAAAGAAAACCACTGCTTCCCTCTACACAAAAACACTTAAAAGGTATAACTGCATTTTAGAATTCTTTTTTTTTGTTTGTTTTTTTTGTTTTTTTTTTCAAACAGCTGGGATTCATAGCATTTCATCTTACACTTCCAACAGGGAACCACTACCTATTTGGTCTTATTAATGATGAAATCTCTATAACTGCCCCGACTCTTCTTCTGCTTGTTCCTCCCAGATACTCAATGAGACATGCAGAGCGAAAAATAAAGGCCTCAGACTCACTGAGACATGTAGTGGGGAAAAATAGAGGCCTCAGACTCACTGAGACATGTAGAGGGGAAAAAATAGAGGCCTCAGACTGTTCCATTGTGGACTTTAGCAGTCTAGAGAGTTTTAGTGTGGTCATGACAAAATATCTCTTTGTTCTTATCAGTTTCAGAGATAATGGCCTGCAGGTTTTTGCAGTCCTTAAGTGATGTAGAGGGGGAGGAGAAGAGGGCATGTGGCACTCGTCACTTCCAAATTGGGTAGCTCTTGCAGAAATGACATTTGTAAAGACTGGATGACAGGAAGTAGGCCATCAGCACATAAGGATATGTCTGCCAATGCTGTATAAAGAAAACGGAGACCTACAGTAAGCCTGATTCTGTTATCAAGCCATGGTTCCTAAGGATGGACTGCAGCACCTTCAATGGCCCTAATAGAAACAGACTTCAAACAACTGGCTGCTTCCAGAAGATTGCCTGGGAATAAAGTCCTGGGTCTCGAGTGTGACAACTAAAGTTCCATCCATAGGACTTTGGGAAGTGTGCCCTGGACCAGTTCAAATACAAACATCATCTGCATATTTTACAGGGTGATAAGTAGTACTTACAGCCTTAGATTCATTCTCCAACTGGCATCTGGGGGATGCACCTATCACTAACTCCTCATTGTCTTCCAAAGTGGAAGGTGAGTAACAATACAGATCATCAATATTTGATGATGAAGACAAAGATTATTCAGATGATGATTCAGAATTGGCCTGGCCTGGGATGAACCCACTGAAGCCTGTGCAGACATTTTGATCTTCTGCCTTTCTCAAAGTGGCTTGGATGGACAAACATTTCACCCTTCATCATCTTCAGATGACCAGCTTGAAATTCTGGCATATCTGCAGTACTTTACCCTCTTTCAGGCTATAATGGTAATACCAGTGCATCTCTTGACTTGTGACTTGGCAGCCTGAAGGGCACTTTGATAGCATAGTTGCTTCAGGCATAAAAAGCAGAAATTCTTCCAAGAAAACGCATCATGACAAGATTCATATTGTATGAGCAGAAGAAGAAAGCAGCTAACCTCAGTGGCCTGGCATATTTCCCTGGTCCATTATATGATGTGTTAATGTGCGCCAACAGTGAGGGTGGGCAAACGCATCATTTAAAAAAAGGAAAGCTGCAGCACAAATAAAATATCAACTTCTGACAGGAATGCAGTACAAAGGAGCTTGAACTAGTGGGATTGTATAAATATTTGGGAACAGATGAAGGATCAGCAATAAAACTTGAACAAATGCGAATAAGGCTTGGTAAGGAAATCTTCAGAAGATTAAAACTAATATTGAAAACTGCCTTGATCTAGGAATAAAATCCAAGCTATGAATCAATTTGCTGCTCCTGTTCTAACTTACAATTTTGGGGTCAACTTGCCCCAAAAAGTAGTGGATCAGTTGGATACAAAAACAAGAAAAATGCTTCATGTTTATGAAATTATATATGAAAATCAGTGTGAGGTATGGGCCTCTCGAAATTTACCTCATGTATATATTTGTGATCATGGGACTCCATACATATCTGCTGGCCTCATCAGATCCGAATATAGTAAAGGTTTCAAAACATGAGGAGAAGAAGTCTAAGACGACACCATTGCTTACTTTAATGGATTATTTCTGTATGAAGGCGTAACGGAAATCAAACCAGAAAAAGAAAAAACACAGTAACTGAATGTGCCAAAAAAAGAAAAAAAGGAAAGACTGTAAGAAAAAGAATCAGATGAGAAGAAGAAAAAAAAATGAAAAATATCAAATATAGTAGCAATTACAAAGACCTCCTAGAGCAACCTCATGTTGACCAGGATTTGATGAAGAAATGGTTAAAGAGGGGTGAAATTAACTCAAAAGATGAAAGGCTAATATTGACAGCAAGGCTAGTGGACCACGTGCACATTATTTTGGAAAGTCAAATGAAAGTGTGGGAGAAACTGACAAATGCAAGTTCTTTAAAGATTTGGAGACAGTCACAGATCTTGTTGCTGGGTGTGACACTGTAATGGCAGAGGGCCTGTATACTGAAAAGTATAATAATGTGGCGAGACTGTTGCCTTGGGGGATTGTGCAAACACTACAACAGAGAAGCAGATGAGAAGCATCAGATGCACGAACCACAAAACATTAGAGAGAGTGATGTTTATATCACATTGGATTGACCATTACTAACAGTTGAAAAAAGCAAAAGCAAAACTGGTGCAAAAAAATGAATTGAACGGAGAGTGGCAGGCTTAGGACTGAGCAAATGTAAACCAGGTGACAAACGATAATAAGAACAAATGTCCGTTTATTAAAAACGAAGTGAGCGCTTTCGGTAGGGAAGCCTTCCCCACCTTCTTCAGACAACTGTTATACAAGTCTGATGAAATTCATTGCCATTAAATAATATGCAATTAATGACATCATGTTCAAATTGCACCCAATTAAACAATTGACTAACCACATAAAAAACTTTAAACGTCAATCACAAGCATAAAAAACATTTAAAGCATATAAAACACAAACAAAATATATGTGCACATGACAAAAATAAATTTGTATAATTTTCTAAATGTTGTGCACAATTATATCAGCAGCTAGCAGTCAAAAATAGAAAGGAACACTTCTATTTAACCAATTGGAATGTAACCTGTCATGAACATAACTCAGAAAATCAGACAGCTTGTCAATAACACACGATCTATATTGTATAAGATGAAACCATATGAAATTGAAATGTGTGAAACATGATAATATATCATGATAATGAATCATCAACATTTGATAAATAACAAAGGCAACAGATATTCTACAGGTAACACCTCACCTGTCATGACTACTATGCTTTTGCCAGATTTGATATATAAAGACTATGTGTAAATATGAAATTGATAAAACTCAACCCAGTTACATTTATTCTATTGGATCCAAATAACTAAATAATTATCAAAATTTCCCATATATATATTTTTCATATGTATACATAAAAAATTTTTCATCAGATTTTTATCATGTTATCTGTAAAATTGGAAATGAAATTATAAAAATGTATTAATGTGTCATAATCATCTGTCTAAAGCCAATAATCTAAGAAAACATTTAATGGACAATATTTCATTCAAATCTTTAATCAAATTTTACTTATTAGAAATTGGTTCATTGCAAGAACAGCTCATCAATTTAGAGTCTAATTTAAAACAGCATGTTGATTTTGAAAGATACAAGTATGATTTCCAGAGGGTGTTGTCCAGTATTAAAACTTCCATAAATAAAATGGTTAGTACTAAAAAACGCAAAATTGACAGGGACCTGTTGGACTATCAAAATCTTAAAGCTTATCCTTTACCCCCGCTGGGCCAAGTGGCTGCATGGAGACAGGAACCTATGCAACCTAGTAATACAGGCAACTTAGATGGTAATGATAATATCAATAATGACATTAATAATGATGAAGGTGAACCACAACCTGTTCGCAGGAGCGAACGGTTACGGAATAATGGGACTAATAATAATCAAAATGCTCAGATGATGAACAATAATGTTCAGCCTAACGAACGAGATGGGCCTCTGGATGAGACCAGTCAGGGTTTACATTTGCTCAGTCTTAAGCCTGCCACTCTTCGTTCGTTTCATTTTTTTGCACCATTACTAACAGTTCAAATAATGGATGCATGAAAACCAGGTGGGTAATCCATGAGAAAAAGGCAAAAGTAATGATCATCGAAATTGTTACACCAAGTGATTACAGTGTCTTATGTACAGAGAAACAGAAAGTCATAAAATACCGGTATCTGCAAGAAGAAATAAGAGCAGAGTGGAAGAAAGATACAGAGACAAATCCAATAGGAACAACAGGTCTAATGAAAAAAAGAATTTAGAGTCATACTGAAACATGCTGCCAGTATATGTTACTCTGTATGAATTGCAGAAGGATGCAGTTTTGGGCACATTGGGCGTGCTGAGAAAAACACTCTTGGCTAACATTAAAGACTGAATCTGTATTAATTTCAGAAACTCTGTAGTCATACCCTTGCTTTTGCATTCATTGCTCATGTGAAGTCACTGAATTATTTTAAGTCAGGACTCAGGAGCTTTTGACACACCAAACCCACAAGGTGTGCCATCACTGACCTAAGCTATAAAAGACCATCCCAACCTTTTCCTTGGATAGTCAGACTATGATTTCAGTAGTTATTACATGCTTCCAAAATGAATTGCTGTCTTCAGAGAGAGTAAATAAAGGGTGCTACACATAAGACAAGTAATAAAGTCATCTTTCCTGACATAAATACCTGCAGGTACAATACCTGAAAGAGCACTACTGTAATTCATCATGTAAAGGATCACTGTTAAACTGAGCAGTGACACCTGCACCAGTAGCTCCTATTCTCCTTAGTAATGAATACCTGTGGGCCAGGTCAGTAAAGGGGGACTTGAAAGGATATAGCCTACTTAACGTGATAATAAAAATGTCCCCCAAGAAGGAAACATAGTCCATCCTGGGAATGGAGAGTTGCCTGAAACTGAGTGGGTAATTGTTACAGGTGAGTAACATTTACAACAAGATATATTTTCATTTGCTTCAAAAGTTTAAGAACAATTGTTTCTTTATTATCACATGTTCACCAACCCAAATTTTTGAACTTCCATAAAGAAAATGTGTTACAAGCCTTTAGCTTCTTCACTTTTCTGTTTCCTGCTTATTCCCCTTCAGTTAGTGAACATAAAGAAATTAGGGTAATTCATTTGATCATTTTTGACCAAACTGAAACAAACGTTTAGTCACAAAAAAAGTTTTGCAGTCAGCACTTTTGAGACTTCAGCAAGCTGTCTGGTGAAGGCTGTGTTTAAAACGCATACTCTGTGAAACATACATTTTTTTGTGATTAGACACTTTTTCTGTTTGGTCAAAATATTTTTTATTTCATTCCTTACTTTTTTCTAAGCTGATTCTGTAAAGTTTTTCTTTGATAATTACTTGTGTTAGTTATTAGACAAGCAAAGGATAATTGCTTGAATAAAGTAATTTAAAGAGGAGTATAAAGAGTCATTTTAGTATTAAAATGATTTCATTCTTGTGTTCGTGTTTTATTATCAACAGCATAATGTGACATTTTGGGGGAAGCATTTGTAAATTGTTTCTTCTTTCTAATGGTATATTACATGTTAGATGCAACGCATGTTCCTTGTTTTGTATCAACAATTCTTTGCCATTGGCATATCTTGCTTCATGCACCAAGTATATGTAGAAATTCGAACAGTAATACAACATTTTATTACTTTTAATTTTAATATGGTCAATGAGTATATCCAGAGACAGTGATGAGACAGAGATGATCAAAACACAAATTTTAGTGCCTTGACAAGAAAGTATTCTCAATTATGCTCTGTGACTGGAAAGAGATGAATCATTATATGTCTATCTTAATATATCTGTGATCCCAAACAGCATCATTTTTAGCTTTCTTTGGGATCAACAATAATTATTTATCTTTGACCAAATTATTGCCAGAAGTTATTTTGCAATGTACAAGGAGAAAACGTTGCAGCTTTGCAAATCCATATACCACCAACCTGTCCCCATAACGTTGTGATGCAGATTACTAGGTTTATCAGGAATTAATATATATAAAGACAAGTCATGGACCTAGGTTAGACCTTTAAAATATTCCAGAAGAGGCAATTGAAAGTGAAAAAGGGCGATTTAACATGGAGTATAAACTTGAATAGAGGATTCAGGCTAAATCTGAGGTCAAACATTGTATTATTCAACTATTCTTGATTTAACATTGAAGACCTTCTTTCAGATTCAGAAAAAAGCAACTATTTCATTTTTTTTTTCAGAACATCTGATGACAATGTTGGCCAATATATTTTTAGCAATCACCCACCATACACCAGCATTTTGAGAAAACAATGGTGAATCTTAGTGAGGATTCCATATGTGCCCATGCCCTATAGCATTTAAAAGGTTAATAAGATTCTTCAATATTTTTCTAGAAGAAAGAAGATCAATCTAAAATCATTAGGTAAATTAGATAATAGTGCTTTATGGATAGGTAGTACTGACCCTGCTTTTTCTGATATATGGAATTTGTTTAGTTTCATTTTCTAGCTAGCTAGTTAGGTGCAACAAAACTGCTGACAATGAAAGTCAGCCACATAATTTTGCTTGTGCGGTTGTTCAAGATCTCAGGAAAGTGTTATATAAAACTATAATGCAAATAGCAAACAAACGTATACTACTTTGAAAAAAGGAGATCCATGTTTTTCTGTAGCTGTCATTACAACTTAAAGCAGCCCAACTCTCAAATCATATTGACATTTTGACACTGTTATCCACTGAAAACAGTCCATATGTCATTACAGCTTAATCTGGAAACAAATCAGTTAAGCTAAGTGGTACCTATCAGTTTAGTACAGAGGACAGACTTCATCTTTTAGTTCTCGGTCTGAGTCCTTTAGTCTAGATTAAAAAAAAAAAGTGTGACTCGGTAAGTTATTGGAGAATCTGGCTGATATAAAAATCTATTAAATTCAGTATAATTACCAATTAAATATAAAGATATTGGTGACCATGAAGGTTACTTTGCTGCATTAACTCTGCTACATAGAATTACATATTCAAGTCAGTTCAAGGTGAACCTAATGAGGACATTGCTTATATATTGCCTATGTTGGAAAACTGGAATACATCAAGTAATATGAATAGTTACAGCAGCCCTCTGCATGATGTTATATAATTAAATCCAAGACCGGACACCCTTCGTGGTACTAGAAAAGGAAAATGGATATGATCTGCCTAATATAAGGACTTCCTCAGCAAACCTCCTCTAATGACTGCATCAGATATTCACCAAATGCATCTGCCATTTAATTAGAACTAGAAAAGTCTCACATTTTGGATTCTTTAGTGTGACTTTGGCCTAATTCTACAGCTGAGCTCCCTGGTCTGACAGCAACCCAGCATAAAACAGCTGTGTCATATTCTTTCAAATTGGCTTCAGTGGCTTCTTAATAAAAGAGATTGATTTTCAAGTAAGTTCACTAATATGCTGACTTGCTCAAATTATCATAAACTGCTGAAGCAAAAAAAAACTTTTTTGATGAATCTAAAAAAATCTTTTCTTTTCCAGTTTAATCTTTGATTATAAATACACCTGAAGCATCATTTCCATGAGTGAAAAATGAGGGATTCACATTACATTTCACAGTTCAGAAGCTTCCTGTTAACAGATGCTTCCTATTAAAAGACTTTTTTAAGCTTTTCAATTTATTGCTGTGGAATGTACTAGTTATTGCTTGGAGAGAGAAGGGAGTTGACGATGCCCTGCATCATACTTTCTCATAGTCTTGGCAGAGTTGCTCTTTCTCAAATTGCAAAGCTGTTCAGCTTTGACTAGATGTCAGAAAAATACTTTGAGCCTACTTACACAGAAAAACCTATGCTGCACAGCACAAAAACGGCCTTACTGCCCATCCCACAAGAAGTTATGCACTGATGCTGAAACAAACACACACACAAACATGCGTGCAAACATGCATGCATGCACATACACATGGTTTAACACACATATGTGCATGTACACTCACACAAACACATTTATATGCAATGCATGCGCACATGCCCAGACATGAACGCACACATACAAACACACACACACACACACACACACACACACACACACACACACACACACACACAAATATATGCACATAAGGACACGTACACTCACACACACACACACACACACACATTTGCATACAGTGCATGCCAGCATGCCCAGACACTTACACAAACACACACACACACACACACACACACACACACACACACACACACACACACACACACATGCATGCCATTTATAAAATAATCAGTATCATTTTAACATATTACTACAGTACTGTTAGATTGTAATCTGATATACGTCTATCCACTGACTACTTCCTCCATAAAAGGAATACACAACTGATGCCATTTAAATACAAAACATTTTCAGACTTGCTTTGGCCTCCTCAAATGAGGTTTGGGAATTCCCCATGTTGCCTTATCATTTGTGAAATGCTGCCCTGCATCTTCTCATTGAAACTGAATCCAGTATATCAAAAACATTCCTAACCTTTATTTTCATTCCTCATTTTAGTTGTCACTTTTATCACCTCTTCTAGCAGTATATTCATTTGTCTCTGTTTATTTACTGACTGACTGGTTTGTTAACTACAAAAGTAGACTGGTGCAGGAATCTTTCTAGACATTACCTCGACAAATAACAATGTGCACAATGCAGCACAGAAATACATACTTCACGTTACTGAGAAAGTAGAATGATAAACAAAGTTTGTAATGATAAACATTTATTTATGTAGCTATTTGCCTTTGTTCACCTGGAATGTCTGAATGGGCACTGAACCTCTTTTCAGTAGAGACCCGGGAAGAATAGCTCCTCAGTTATAATAATACATGAAACAGAGTCATAAAAACATAAATATAAAATAATACATGAAACGCAATTATACAACAATTACACATCTCTGTGGCACTTATTCATTGTACGCTACTCTCAAATTTAGCTGTTAAGAAAAGAACGTAGAAGGGGAGCAACAGAATGTAAAGGTGAAACCAGTTTTAAAGAAAGCTAGCTATGCTGCAAACGAAGTACTCAGAAGGTATTTAAAATGAGTATAGTTAATTCCAGTATAGCTAGAGTAAGAGAGTGCAGGAATAGTTGATACCGGATAGAATAATTTGTAAAACAGGTTTTACTATATATGATTTATTTACAAAGGGGACTGTTTTTGATTATTCCAACAGGCTAACCTTTGGCTGGGATAGGTAGTAAGGTCAGATGGTGAAAGAAAAGGGAAGGAGCTGTTGGGATTATCATGGTGTGTTAAAAGAACATAGGGCTAAACTTGTTAGGTTGATTTTACATTGTGTTTTGAATGAGGAAAGGTTGTCATTGTGCCTTAGGTTTAGTGTGAGAGATCCATATTCTGGCTCTGGAGATTAGTTTGCCATATAAGGCTTTTCCTGCTGAATTGTTAGATTTGTGTATGCTTAGTAAGTGTTTGTGTATGGATCACAGATTTCTTATTTGTATATATAGTGTAAAGATGTTTTGTTGACTAGACCATTTAGCTAGGTTATAGACTGGACTGTGTGTCATAGTAGGTGAACCACATCTTGTGGTCATAAGCCCAATTTATAGGTTATTTTCAACAGTGACCCCAGTAGACTGGTTTGAGTAACTTGGTGTAGATGAATGTTATTTAGGCAAGTAATATTAAGGTCTGGCTTAGTATCATTGTGCTATTTGGGAGTGATGAGGAGCCATTTTTGTCTTTTTGGGATTTAGCAGGAGTTGGGAGTTAAGTCAGAACACAATGGAGGAAATATGACAATTCTTGAGTTTTTGTCTACAGTGAGTTAAAGTTTTCTGTTGTAAAACTGACCTTATAGTTGAATATACATTATGCCAGCATGGCATGATTACAGGCAGTCTAAGACTGAACCCTGGATTATCCTTATTGTATTCGGGAAAAAGGAGACAAGCTTGAACTCCGTCTTAACAATTCAATGCCTGTCTGAAAGATGACTACTGAATTATCATAGTGATGAGTTTGAGAAGCCTATGAGATTTCATTTTGTAAGAAATGAGCTGTGTGAGATAGTGGTGAATGCTTTTGAGAGATCTAAGAATAGAGGGAAGACTATTTTACCATTGTTTCTATTGAAACTGGTAGTATTCATGAAGTCCAGAACTGCCGTTACAGTACAGTGATAGGGTCTGAAGCCATATAATGCAGGGGAGATAATTCCATGCCTAAGAGATACTGGACAAATTGCATATGGCCAAAATTCTCAAGAATTTTTAAGAGAGGTGGAAAGAAGTTAGGCAGTTCTTCAGAGTTATTCCCTTTATGAAGTGGTAAGATGTACGATCTTTTCTAAATGTGTGCAATGTACAGTACCTACATTAAACTTTTGAGTGGATTGGAAACTTTGTAGGCTCTGGCTTCTGAAGAAATGTTAAGATACTCTGCTGGAAGGCTGTCTGAAACAATTTTGGGAACAGTTCTTTTGACTGCATCCATGGGGATTGGTTTTACGGTGAAACTGGTGCTGGGCGACCAGGACAAATGTTGATCAGATAGGAGTTGTTGTCAATGAGGGTGGTTTTCATTTGGATAAAGTGAGTATTGAAGTTGGTGGCAATAGTTTGATAGGATAGGCTAAGGGAGGAAGTTGGCTACTTGTTCTTACCTTGATGAAGCAATTCCTTTACTGATTTCTAGAACAATTTTGGGTTGTTTGGGCTTGTATTTTGTAGCATAAGAATGTTGTGTTTCTTGCCTTCATTTACTTTCATTAAGTGAGATTTTGAAGCTTTTTCAAGTTATGGCAGCTCTACTATGTTTTACATTTTAACTGTGTTGAACAGGCTTAATTTCTGTTTGTCAGTAGTTCTTTGGTTGATGTTTAAGCAATGTGACAGGGTTTGTTTTCACTTTTTTTTCTTACAGTAGCCATTGTATTCAGAATGCTAAGAAGTGTTTGGTTAAATTGTAGTATTGCTTCCTCAAGTGGAAGGTTTATAAATATGATTTTATTTACATAATTTTAAATTATTCATTCCAATGGAGCTCTGGAACTTTGCACCGTAACTTCCAATGGACAAAGCCAAAGCTTTTTGATTGAATCAAATTATGTCCTAACTTTTCAAACAAATGTTCATAGCTCTGAAACCATAGGAACTTCTGAGGAAGTGTAAATATCAAACTCTTCAGCACAAACTAATTTTATAAAACTAGTATTCTTTAGGTTTTAAGTCTTAACCTGGATTTTGTAAGTCACAGAAAACACAATAACCATTAATTTTGTAATATTTTGTAAACAACTTGCAATATCTCAGCAACCACTCAAGTTACATAGATAATGCCAGCAGCATTTCACTAATTCATCTGAATGTTTTCATAAGAGACGAGGAGTTGTGTCTGTGCTACTTGGCTGTTGAGATATTTAGAAAATAAGACATTTATTCCAATTTAAATAAACATTATATGGACAACAACTAATATCTTTTTACCTGTA
Organism: Protopterus annectens; assembly: GCF_019279795.1. Taxonomy (NCBI): domain Eukaryota; kingdom Metazoa; phylum Chordata; order Ceratodontiformes; family Protopteridae; genus Protopterus; species Protopterus annectens. The sequence continues at coordinate 742,587,101 of NC_056749.1, read as the reverse complement.
TGAGACAGAGGTCAAATATCAGCATAAGCATGCTTGCCATGTGTAGGCTTTAAGGTGAAACATTTTGATACTTTGTATATTGCATATTCTTGGAACTATTACTGCAAAAATGAATAAGCAATAGTTGATGCCTAGAGGCATCAGCAGGACATCGCTGCAGAAACACCTGGAAATGTCCTCAGCTTTAACGCTACAAAGGTATATCTTTTTTATTGTGTTGTATTCTGTACATTACTATAGTGGTGCTGTTCAAGGGTGGGTAAGAGACACCTGTTGGTATACATGCGAAGATTATTACTACTGGTGTTGGGAAATGCTGCAGAAATGTAATTTTTGTGAGATCAGATGTTAGTAGCCAGTCTAAATTGGTGGTCTTAGAATTATTTTTTTATGTCTGGTGGGAGTGATGATGAGTTGGATGAAGATGTATAGCTTTACAGAGTGCTAAGGCATATGTGTGACTGTTATGTTCTAGTTTATATCCACGTTTCCTTTCTCCAGGATTATAGTTTCTTGAGGAATATTCATTCATGGTAGAATGTATATGGTAATAAGGCAGATGCTTTTGTGGGCATTTAGATTAAGAAAGACAACAGGCAGTTGAGAACTACTAAATTGGTGATAAACTGGGAGTAGACGGTTAGCTGCAGAGAAGTGGAGAAACATAGGGCCATTATTCCACTCTTTTCACCTTTCCTATCATTTTATAGTCCACTAATCCTAGGGGGAGTACTTTTTCATCTTTTAGTGATGGTTTAGTCAGATCAGAGATGAGGTCCATGGTATGAGGATTATGAATGTAAAGTCTCTTACTTTATTGCACTTGATTCTTATATTGATGTTAATAAGTTTTAGTTGAGTTGTTTTACTATAGGCATTGGAGATACTTTTCTTCTGTGTTGGAGCTAATATGTAAACTGATGAAATTTTGGTTAGGGCCCGGGTTATGGTATATGTTAACAAACCAAAAGATTGGGTATACTGAGATGTGTTATTTACAGGTGGGCTGGTTGAGAAAAAAGGCGTAAGTTAAGTATGTGACTCATTGCTGTTCAAGTGTTGAGATAATATGCAAGACCTACTGAATTTTATGGGATGGAATTGAGGGGGAGGTTGGGGTGATAAGATGATATCAGGTAAGGCCTTGTCTCTAATTATGGGTGGCTGCCAAAAAAGCAATGACTAGAAAATAGAAATCAAAATCTAAATCAATTATATTAGAAGTAGTGAATATAGTAACAGAGACAAAACAACTGGAATTGAGATATTTAGAAAATATTAGAAAAAAGGTAGGAGTAAACTACATAGAAAAAAATGGGAATTGTGGGAACAATACATACAGGGGAGGAAAAAGGTTTAAAAGAAGGCAGGACTTAAATGAGCTATGTAATGTTTTACTGAAAATGATTGGATAGATTATAAGTGATGTATAATGTTTGCAACTGGGAGTATGTCAGTATGGTTTGTGATGTAAAATGCTTGCAACTAGGATTGTGTAGGTATGGTTAGTTTTCATTTATATAAATGTATGATTGCTTATGTTGTAAGTGATGATTTAATAAAGATGTGTCTTGTTTAAAAAAAGGAGGTGGGAATTGAATAATTTATGTAATGTTCCTTAGGTTATATGAAATATAGTAATATACGTGAACCATGATGTTTGATTTCTTTTATATAAATGTGCCTGTGTCACAAGTGACAATTCAATGAAGGTGTTTACAAAACAAAGATGATATCAATGAATGGAATAGCAGTCCTATTATCAGAAGTACGTCTTGGAACATTATAATGTGGCTTGGTTTAATAAAATATATATAATTAAGAGAAGAGCTGTTACTGTGATGTGGGAGTAGTTTACTGTGATGTTTGCTTTTGACATTTATTTTGAGTAATAGTTTTAAATTCTAATGATGGTCTTAATATGGAGCAGCTTCTATACTGGGTTAAGATAGCCACTATAGTTTGAAGAAGGATATTACAAGTTGTTTGTCTTTTCGGCTTTTCCTGGTTAGGGGTCACCACAGTGGAACTCCGGTCCGCTAATGATTGGCAGTAGATTTTTTATGGTGCCGAGTTGCCAGCCCGATGACCAATCTTCAGCGAAGGCAAGCCCATTCACGCATGTCTTTTGGAGGCCACACGACTGTGGGGAGGACAGGCAGACTCCACACAGAAGGCACTCCAGCCAAGAATCGAACAGGAGAACCTCTTGCTGTGAGGCAACAATGCTACCGCTGTACCACTGCGGCTTCCGAAGAAGGATATTACAAGTGAGAGGAGAAAAAGAAAAATAGGGTTTAGCAAAGGAGTCAGTGGGTAGAAATTAGCTGGTGAGAAAACAGTATTGTGGTGGGGCACTAGACTGACTCAGTGTTGTTTTTTTCATGTCTAACAGGAAGGTAAACTGGAATAAAGTGGGGAGGAGTTAGTGGATGGAAGCTAACTGGTAAGGAAGCAACACTGTGGATGTACTAGCAAGTTGACTTTGTTACTTTGTAACACATGAATGGTAGGTATGCTAAATTGTATGCATATTTTTCTAGAGTGCTGGGGAAGGTTAGACTTAAATGTAGAGGAGGCAGCTGGGTAGGATTTGAATGTAGGGTAGCAAAGTGATGTGAGGCTGAGCATTGGTAGCAAAGTGAAGTGAAGCTGAGCATGGTTAGCAAAATGAAGCAAGGCTGAGCATGGTTAGCAAAATGAAGCAAGGCTGAGCATGGGTAGCAAAGTAAAGTGAGGCTGAGCATGGGTAGCAAAGTGAAACAAGGCTGAGCATATCTAGGATGAACACAGAGAGTTCCATCCTCAGGTAGTTTTCCATAAAACAATGTATGAGGTAGGATGAGTAGAAAGAGAAAGAGAAGTTCTTGTAGCTCTGGCATTCTCAGGTGACTCACAGCTTTTAAATTTATTTTCGTGAGAGAGCATTTATCTGAGATCTGCTAAATCTGCAAGAAGTCTGCTGTTCTAAGCTTATGTTCCCTTAGCTGGAGGCTGGTAACTGCTTTAGTAATGCTTTTTGCAGGTTTGAAAAGTCTTTGCAGAAGTGTATAGCTGAGGGAATGACTTTCACTGGAGATGTATTTACTGTGTTAAAGCAGAATCAGTCAGTGTATTAGATGAGATTCAACTAACGCAGACTAAAGCACGGCGTGATGTGGCATGACCCTCTAGAAATTTCAGTAGTAAAGTAAAGACTAAGCTAATGCTAAACTGATGGGAAAGGAGTTTGCAAGTCTGAAAATGTTTCTGCAGTTTTATTTGATTATGTGTTTATTGCCTTACATTAGTTTTAACTGAAGGTGACTTCTTTTATTGATTTTAGAAACCTGAGGGAATTTTAGCTGTGGAAGTTCCTTTATCTTTGATCTTTACCTAGCACTCATGCAGCAGAACTCTGCAGGACAGTTGTGTCATAACAGTGGCAGTGAGAAAAATTAAAATGAATTAGGACTGGTTGGAGGTCAAGGGAGGTAGAAAAAGCACCGTTCCCTTATGCTCTGACATTCTGCTGTTCTGCCAGCGTAAGTATTACCCTGTATTACCCAGGTGTTTCTGCAGTTACATTCTATTCACGACTGTAAGCATCAAATATTATTTGTTCATATATGCATGATTAATTCAAAAAACATGCTACATACAAGGTATCAGAAAATTTTGTCTTATAGTTTACACAACTATATTGATATTTGGGTTCCTATTGGATGACAGAAGATGCATTCTATCGAATGCATCTTGGTCGAACTTAACACAACAAAAAGGCAAAATAGCAAAGCGGCTTTTAAGCAAATTCTTTCCCAGAGAAATAATTTGCTTGGCCGCTTCCATTACTTTGCCATTTTCAGCACTGTAGTGCGATCTCAGAGTTGGTATATTTATGTGGGGGGTGTGGAGGGCAAAGCCCCCCACTTTATATATTATTTCATTTTTTTTAATTAATTTTTTTTTTTTTTTTTGGAACAGCGATTTTTTTTCCCTTGGAAAAAAAATCGCTGTTCTGAGCTTTCGAGATTGTAAGCTTTCGCTTACATGGGGTCGATTATTCATCGTTCGCTTTTTTAAGCGTTCGATGATATAATATAGATCCTTATATTTAACCTCTGTCTAGTGCAGATAAGGTGATATTGAATATTATGTGTATACTATTTACTTGCATTGTAATCATTTTCAGATTTCACTAAATATCTCAACAACAAAGTGACGCAGACAGAACTGCTTACCTTCGTATGTAAGCTAAGAGCCATATTAAGAAAATGCTGCTGGCAGTATATGTTGCTTAATTGGTTGCTTATATATTTTACATTCTTTGTAGAACATTACAAAATTCATGTTTACTGTGCTTACTGTATATTATAGACTGCAGTTTAAGACCTAGAATTGAAAGAATGTAATCATTCTGTGTTGTGATAAATATATTTACTTTACTGAGATGAGGGGAGGGTTCCAATTTTAGTTGGTCTAATAGTCAATTTCAGTCCATTCTAACTCCCTGTTCCTCACAATGCAGTCTGTAATGTGTAATCTAAGCAGGGCATATGCTTATCTACTTTCGAACAGGCAGAAAACAGTATTGTACACTGTTAATAAAATGTATTTGTACAAAATGTACAGGTAAGTTAAACTCAATAACTAACACAGAGTCCACAATGAAATGACTGGTAGAGTCTGAAAATATTATGCAAATTTTATAATTTGATGAATCTATACCAATGCAATAAAAAAATAAATGAAACAATATAAGCCATATGTTCCCTTAGTAATAAGATGTTATCACCTTAAGAAACAATATGGTTTTGCTGTGTGAATAAGTATATTTTTCTGGTTTAATTAATGCTGCACACATAACAAGTTACCCATTATTTTTAAAACAATTGTAAATAGATCTGTTAACTTCTAAAGTCCTGATAGAGACTATTTTTTAGATTGTAGTCTCTGTTTGAGATGGCACTTTCAAAAACAGAAAAGTTAAATATTGGTCTGATGAAAATGAGTGCTCAAGGGGAAGGGCATAGGTCTTAACATCTAGTATTTGGGTAAGGATAGGACAATATTCCATGTGCTGCAATTCAGAAATTAATGATATCATGGATTGCATGGCATAAGGTCTTCCAGGTAACGAATGTTTGACTTTTCCTTGGACAGACATTTGTACTTTTGCACAAGGCAAATATGTTAAAGTCGAATCTCCAGGACAAACAGCAACCAGTGCTACAGCAAGTCCTTTTGCAAGGCAACAGAGAATCTGGCAAGTGTGAAAGCCAAAAGTTAAACAGAGTCTCCTGAAACTGTATCTCCAAATGGAGCTGTAGCAGGGCAAGAACGAATGCAAAATGAACTTCAGAACTCTACCTTAAATAGCATTTTTAAACTTTCCATGGTGGACCACTGAAGAACTCAGTCAGGAATATACACTACTCCAACATTAAAATGATTGTAAGGACTGAAAAGTTTCAGTTATTGAAGTATGTTCTTTAATATGTAAAAACAAAAGAATACATTTTAATGTAAGTAGGCCATGACATGTTTACTATAGGGTTAACTTTAATTTGCATTGTTTAATGTACTATATTGCATGCTGCCTCATAGGTATGTTTATTCCTATCTTTTAAAAAGAGTGATATCATGCATGGGCATATATTTTTCTGATGACAAACCACTGTACCAGTAGTCAAGGAGCCTCAATCCTCATCACTGGCACCAGTAGGGAACGTACACTGAGAGGATAGCAAGTACACACACAATATTTCCAGATACAGCTCTCTGCATCAAGTACAATTTCCCTTAAGAGCACACAGAGACCACAGTCAGTCTGCATCTGTTTTCTCACTCTTTCTCCAGATCTGTAATAAGACTCCCCAGTGGAACAGCTATAAAGTTAAGATCTCAGCTGAGTGGCCAAGCCAAGACCTCCAGCACTCTGTCCAACCAGTGCTTCATGTTCCTGTCCAAACAGCTGACAAACACACACTCTTTGAGGTTTGATTCACACACACACACACACACACACACACACACACACACACACACACACACACACACACACACACACGCACACACACACACCTGGGAAAGGCTGGCACAAGTTTACTAGCTATGCCCCCATTTGCCAAGACTATAAGGAAGTTATCACTGCCACCAGCCAACTCCTTATCAGCTACTTAAAGGCCCTTAACAAAGGGTTTCCAGTCTTACTGTGTAATGTTACCATTAATACAAATGGTAGTCTGACTAAGAGCAAGGCTATAAGGAGTGGCCCACAGTGTCACCAAATAAATTTGCAATTATTCTCAAAACTTAAATATCTCTACAAAGATCAGCCACAATGAAGGGTTTAAATATATTTAATAATAAATAATAAAAGAACAAGACAATACTAAATATACATTCACAGTGACATCAGAGTTCAAAACCACAGGAAACATTTAAAACAACAACATTGCAGGACAGTGTCAAATAAGTAAAGAAAAATATCTAAACTAAGCTTTACACTATTCCTGGCTGTGTCTAAGAGAATTACTATAACCTAGTTAACTAACTTAAGGCAAGGCAGATGTGGTGAATGGTTGTTATTGTTGTTGACTGGTCCAAGACAGAATACAGAACGCTATGTCTCTCTCAGAGAGTTCTCAAATAAATTATTTAAATATTACTGCTGGGATAGCTTGCAGAATGACATTAACCTCTTGTATTCCAGTTTCCACTGTTAAAATATACACATTTAAACAGTTACAATAGTGCATGTATATTACTGTTCTATACCAGTGGGGTACACTGTGGATACATTTCAAGAACTTTGCAAAAACCTTTTTCAACACACATCCCTGTACAAATGAGTTAGATGTACACATGACATACAGTTCTAATACAGTTGTAATGCAAGCATCTTATATGAATTATGTTGATATTCACAAATGACATAGAATTATTTACAAAATTCCAGAAAGCTGTGCTTGCAGTATCTCTCTTTGTCACAATTTTTAAAGTTAATAAGTTGACTACAGTGATTTGCTTGCCACGTGATAGACCACTGCTTCTACAGAACTCAATTAGAACACAAACTTCATTTATTTATTAAGCTTCCCGACAAGGCACAGACCATATTGGCAAAGTCAATAATCAGAGATTGACTGAGCATCCAGTGACTTTTAGGGAGACTGAAAAATATCAAAATGATGTAATATATAGATCAGGGAAAGGGATGTAGTTCACAGCAAAACTTTGAACAGCATACTTTCCATCTACTACTGAACAAGGTCCTGATTCAGAAGTGTACAATTGACTAAAGAGTTTGCCAGTTATAAGTCACAAATAGAAATGGAAAGAAGACAATGATTAATGCACCTCTGCAGAAATATTTTGTCTACAGCCAATTTCAATAAAACATTGAGTTCTCAAAAACAATTTTTTAATACCTTTCAGACACCTGACAAATTTATCCACCATATATAAACAAGCCACACTTACACAAAGGAACATATCATCAAGCACATATACATACATGTGTGCACATGCACAAATGTGCACATACACACACACACACGCATGCATGCATATTATAAGAACTTAAGAGAAAAATAAACTCCCAAATGGAAATAAAGAAGGGTGGGAAACAGTGTAAAAGGGATGGGAAGAGTTAATGGAGATGAAAAACACATGAAATATTGGGAATGCCAAAGGATGAATGCAGGCATAATACACCTGCCCTAATGATGTGAGCAACATAAAATACATGGAAGGAAGCTTTAAAGGAATGTAGTCAGATTTGGGCTAAAAAATCAGAAGACAGATAATAATTGTGTCTGTTTTTGACAAGCAAAGTCCAACAAGACGATAACAGAACCTTAAGAAAAATAATAGGAGTGTTAAAATTGGTAAAAGGTGTTGGCTTAAAGAAACAAAAACATGTGAACAGTAGGAAAATGGCATGACACAGACATGCTGGATTTTTCTGGAGGACTTTATTAATTCCCCTGGGTATTGATGAAACATGCATCTGCTTCGACCACATGAAGTTCTAGACAGGCTATGCCATAACCTGGCATTATTCAAATTTTACAGTCTGGATTGTTTACCACCATAAATGTATATGTCTAATTATTTTAAAATCTAATTGTGGTGTAAGTTCCACAGCAGTAAAACACCAGCTAAAATGTATGACTATAAAGAATGCCAGACTGTGGTATGACCTTTATGTACGTAAGGAACTTTACTCTGGCAGCATAAATGATGGCCACCACTGTACAGATCAGTTGAAGAACAGTAGCATGACAGTGTGACATCCAGTTCATTGTCTTGAATAAAATCATCCAGTAAGTAGTACTACCAGTATTTTCTGGTTATTTAAATATAATGTAATAGCGCCTAACATTTTCTTTAAAACTCATTTCTTGGTTACTTTGCCAGTGCCTATATTGCATCTACATTCTTTTAAAAAATCACCACTGTAGCAGTAAATCAGAAATTCTTTGCAAAATATGATTCTCTTATCAGTTTCATGACATATGTTTCATTTTAGAAATAGCTGTTCTACTTGTTAGAGAATTGAAAAGACCATCATTTAAACCACTGTTGTCTTAAGACTAATCATTCTGATCAGCTTCCTGATTGTTTGATGACTTATTTGGTATAATGTTGTACAGAAAAATGCTTAGTTGTTTTGAGTTGAAGTAAATGTTAATGTTCTGTAACCTCAATGACCTATGCTGTGTAGTATCCAGTGAGCACTTTCTCCAAAGGTACTGGTCCGCATTGTTACTGTGTCTGAGTTGTGGTGCCATGTTGTAGTACCTGCTAAGCAAATGACACCCACGTGTTCAACATGTCATGTATGATCACAGACTAAATCTGGTTAACTTTTTTCTCTGGATTGTGTAGTGCTCGGCACACATATGAAACCTGCTCCTATAACTTGTGTTGCTTCCCATCATGTTGCACTGATAAAATTAAAATTGTACCAATAACATAACAATAGTTTACTCATTTTCTTTCCACCATGTTGACTGCTTCATATCTGATTGTCCATTTGTCATTACTGTAACAAAAAATGTTGTACTATATGGGACACTACCAGCCCAGTTATCTGGAATTTTTGTGAATATTGATATGATTTATACAGAACTCTATGTTATGTACTGAGCTTCAATAATGTAACCACAACATACCCTTCTGGAACATAGAATATTAACTTACAAAACTTCAAGAAAATAAGTTTAAATTAAGTGCTTTATGATTGTGCTATAAAAGTTAGTTGGCTAGAGCTAGAAATGTTTCTATTGTCTGGAAAGAAAAGTAATTACTAGGTTTAAAATGTAAAGTGTTTATTGCTTTATGACTTCCTAGCAGCTGCACAGTTCTAAGCAAACATCTGAGAGAGATGCATTTCTCACACATGATGTTAAAATTCTAGTAGTTTCTGGTTTATCCTGGGAACTGAAGTCAGGTGACAAAAACTGATGTTATCCAGGCTAACTCAGCAGTAATACTTGACATTAATTTCAGAACTCTCCCAGGGAGACTGGGCATTTTTTGTTCTGTCTTGGACCTAACAAGAACATCCATTCATCTGCATTTGCCTTGCTCTGTAAGATTTAGGTATAGTATCTCTTTTAGATATAGATGGGAATATAGTAAAGATTAGTTTAGGTGTCTTCTGTATTTATTTGAGACTGTTCTGCAATGTTGCTTTAAAACATTTCCTGTGATTTTGAACTCTGAAGTAACCGTGTTTGTTTTCTGAGTATTGTCTTGTTCTTTTATTATTTACTATTAAATATATTTAAACCTATCTTTGTGGCTGATATTTGTAAGACATATTTAAGCTCTTAGCTTACTTGCATATGTATTTGGTGACACTGTACAGGGCACTCCAATAGCCTTGCTTAGTGTAAACTACCATTTGGATTATTAGTAACATTACACAGTAGGATTGGACTCCCTTTGTAAGGGTCTTATAGTAACTGATAAGTAAGGGTGGCTGGTGGCAGCTGGTACTACCTTATAGTCTGGGCAGAAGGGGGCATAACTATTAAACTGTCACAGCCTTCCCCCAGTGTATGTGTGTGTTTGTATATAAAGCAAATCTCAAAGTGTGTGTGTCAGCTACTTTGGCAGGGACACAAAGCACTGGTTGGACAGAGAGGATGCTAGAGGTTTTGGCTTGACCACTGAGCTGAGACCTCAACACTATTGTTGTGCCTGTGGGGAGTCTTATTATGGATCTGGAGAGAGAGGGAGAAACCAGACCCAGACTGATTGTGATCTCTGTGTGGTTTTAAGGTAAATTGCACTTTAGTGTGTGTGTGTACTTGTCATCCTCCCATTGTGTACATCCCCCACTGTTGCCAGTGGTAAGGATTGAGGCTCTTTGATTACAGGGCCAGTGCTGGGGTGTCACATTCGACATTAAACTGTTTATCCTTTTAGTCATCTTAGCGTATTTTATTGCGATCTTCCAAACTACTTTAGCTACACCTTACACTGTCACTAATTATTTAGTGTTGACTGAAATGAACAACTGTATATTATACCTGATAATGTTAACTCCTCCACTGCTTTATTTATCCTTTGTTAACCAAGATAATGTCATTAGGCTGGTAGCCCCTTTTCAGGGGAGACTCGAGATGGTACTTATAGTACTTTGTTGGCAACTTTTAACCTGTTGGAAAAAAACTGACCAGTGGAAATAGTTACACAGTACAGTTTTGTCTATGTGACATCTTTTTGTACCTGAATATCTTTCATCCTATCTCCATGTAAGTTTTACATATGTTAGTCTGTAAGTAACGTATTTAAATTAGGGCAGTATTTAAAGCTGTCCCTTACTTTTTCCTTACTTGATGTCAATGCAAAAGCACTTGCTAAGTGCTTTATGGTTTTCAATGCCAGTAAAACACATTGTGTTTTTTCTTTTTTTTTCTCTTATATCTGACAGTACATGGAGTAGGTAAGGAAGGGGTGTACAGATGTTACATGCATGTCAGACCCATGAACAGAATGTTGAAGAGTGCAAAAGCCTGCTACTGCTTCTAAACTTGAAGGCAATCATACAAGTAATGTCTGTAGCAGCTATTGAAGTATGTAGCAGCATAGAGACATTGCAGTTCTCATGTCCCAAAACTTCCCACCTCAACCTGGAGGAGTGTACTTACTTATTTATTATAAGCACTTCATTTCATATGGTGGCACATTTCATATTACTGCTCCGTGATTTGCCAACTTTTTTTGGATTGCTAACTATTTGTTTTTGTATTCTTCTATCTATTTTTTCAAGTGTATTAAGAGGTAAAAACATATTTTAAATCAGAAACTTTATTAAATCAGAGATGGCACACTGCCTAACATCACAGGTATAAATCATTTTTGCCACATATTCTTCCCCATATTAGTGGCATTGCAATTCATACTGCAGACTTGCTTGCTGTGTGTACTCAGCAGTCACTATTTTTACATTGCAGTATTGAAGAGTATTAGTACTTGAGAGGTTTCATCCTGCAGTTCTAAGTCTGAGCGCTTAATTCTTTGCCTGAATACTATCTTAACTCTGATCAAGTCACTAGTTAGGCAGACCTGGACACCCATCCCATGCCTTCCTCAGCAGGTTAATTTAAGTACAGCTGGTGAATGGCAGAGGATTTCTGGCCCTTAACATGGTGCCTTTCTGTTTGTTATGTAGCAGTGGCCTAGGTTAGGGTAGAGATATGTCTCAGTGACAAAGTTATACGTTATAAGACTACTAAAGGATCTATATTGTGTTCCACATTTAATGTGAAAGATCTGTCCGTCACTTAGTATTTGACTGGTTGTTCCCTTTTATCATACTGCCACGCATCATGTTGCACCTCCACGTCCTTTTCATTTGCAGTCCCTTCATAAACATAACAGGTGAAGACTATTTACTTCCTTGAAACTCTGACATGCTGCTAAGATGGTGGTAGGCTAATCAAACATATGCAGATTGAATTCTGCTTGTAAGGGTTGTGTGGCCCACTTCACATCCCCCCAACCCAATTCCTCAACTACCTAGCCCCTTTAGCACTTAAATAGCCACTGTCACATCTTCAATGTCCTAGAAACAAACTCACACCCATTTGTCTATTTGCTGCTATTTTTTTTAAATAAAAATATTGTAAACAATTTAAAATGATTGTGCAACATTTATTCATTTTTTTTTTTTATTTATTTACCAGGATAGTCTGACTAGGCAGCAAAGCCCTTTTTCAACATAGGCCAGGGGAGAAATGTTCTAATTCAAAACAAAAACAAAGACTCACAAATTGTTATAACAGCTACAATGAAACATAAGTTTTTAGCTGTACAGATAAGACTAAAAATCATCTGCATATCGAATAACTGGGGTGCGGTAAAAGACTGTATGTAGATAATTAATAAAAAGACTGAATAGTAAAGGGGCCCAGTATAGATCCTTGTGGGACACGTGCATGTTTGGTTAAGAAGGAGGAGGATTCTTACTCTCATTTGAATACGTTTTCTGCTAGAAAGGCAGCTTTGGAACCACTGAGGTGATAACTGAGTTAAACCTAATGAGGAGAGTTTCAGGAAGGGTTTGTGGTGGCATTCATAGTTAAAAGCCTTAGACATACCCAGGAAGACAGTGGAAATGATTTCTGTTTTGGATAACTCCTTCTATGAAACTCAGTAGAGTGGTACTTGGACTATGGTTGGGCATAAAACCATTTTGCATGTGGGAAAAAAGAGATTATTATCAGTGATATATTTTAAAAGTTGAGAATAGGTGGATTTCTCTAGGATTTTAAATAATGGTGATAAAATTGCATTGTGTCTGTAGTTAGAGATGTCAGTGGATGGCCCAGCTTTATGTAAGGTTATGATAAAATATTTCTCCAAAGTTTTGGTACATAGATGGAGCAGTTAAGGAGTATAGAGGTTGGGTATGGTAGTACATTAGCACTTACCTTAATATAAGTCAGTCAGAAGTGGTTGTTGCAGATTTAAGGTTACATAAACATGTTTAATCCCTGAGGTTGGTATAGGTTGGCATGAGAACCTTGTGCTATGATTATTTTTCAGTGGTAGAGTATGGTTCATGGTCTTGTCATTGTCTATAAGAAAAGAGACCACTGCTTGGATACAGTGTTGGTTTAACTGTGTTGCTATAGTCTCATTTTGTAGTGATGTGGATGGGGTAGGCTGGGTGGTTTTACCTGGATTTAAAAAGGTCATTTATTGAAGACAAAAAAAGAGCTTAGGACGTGACTTATACATTTCCTGAAATTTTGTATAGTATTTTTTGTGTATCACTTGGTCATCTGAAATGCTGTTGATTAGCAGATGTTTTTGTTGTATAGCCATGATTTCTAAGCCCTGCTCCTAGTTTTCATCAGTTGTTTGGTATTTTAATTAGTCAAGGAGTTGGGTTCACCTTCACACTTTTGGTTCTTAAAGGGGCATGTTTATTTAAGATGGCTAGGAAGACATTGTCGAATTCTATTACAGCCTTATCCAGTGCTAAGCTATACAGAATATTCCTACTGTATATACAGAGTGTTAATGAAGATTTCTGATTGGAAGCTGGTGAGATCTCAAAAAGTATTGTAGTGGTATTTGCAAGGATTTTGTTTCTAATGTCTGATTATAAAGATAGGGAGATGACCACTTAAGGATTCATGTAGGGTGCCTGTGGTAGAAACTGGATGAAGTAGCATTGTGAGAACACATTCTAATGTAACTTTCCTAGCTGAATTTTATTGTACCTTGTTCTAGAGTGGATTACCTGTGCAAAACCATAAAATTGTATGTTACTGAATGGACTGCTTTAGTTATAAGTAAGCCAGTCTATGTTTGCATTGGCTGTAATGATGGTCTCTTGATGATTGTTAGGGAACATCCAGTACAGGACATCTTTTAGGGTCAATACATTATTAATAAGTGAAATGTATAACCCCACAACAACTATAGAAGTGTGCATGTTTACTTTTGGAGATGAAATAAGTAACTCGGCATTATGGACTTGTGGAGTACCTAAGTAGAATATTTCAATTTATAAACTATTTCTATATAGTACAGCTAATCCTACCACACTTATGTTCTAAAAATGTTATAGCCAGGGGGTAAAACATATTCATCTTTGGTGGTAGACTTTAATCAAGATTCTGTAGCTCCTAGTATATCTGGAAAGTGTTGGGGTAGCCAGACACGTATTTCTGGTTGTTTATCACAAATACTCTGAAAAATGAAATGATATAATTTTAGACCAATTATATTGTTATGGCTATCAGAATGTGTTACATTAGCAGGTGTGGGGCATAGGTTATGTTGGTAAGAGAAGATAGGGGGACCTGGCTTTGGCCGAATGTCTCCAGGTAGATTAAGTAAATGTATTAAGTGGAAATAGGGCTGTGACTGTTTTCCTCTGTACTTTTGTCTGTTTGCAATTTCAGAAGTAGGTGGTTATAATGTGACTATGTATATTTAAAGGACTCAGTAAGAGAGAGAGAAGTTATTTAGAGTTGGTGAAATAGGGAAAACGTTCGTTGGAGTACTGACGATATAGTTAAGTTGACTACAGTTACTTGAGAGTGTTCCTTGCAAGCAGTTATCTTAAGATGTTCTATATGCTGAGTATAATAAGGATAATGGAAGTAACGGTCAAAGGGACAACCCAGTATAGTGTTTTAATGTAATGTAATGATGCCTGATTAGACATGGTTAAGGTGTAGAAGAACAAGAAAAGGGGGACTTGGGTATACTGACAGAGTCAACACGAAGAAGGGACAGAAAGCTATGCTTTGCAAAGAAAAATGAAATATGGTAATACAACAATGTGCAATCAAACACAAATGGAATGAACTTGTAAGAAATGAGGTTGTTTGACTAGTACAGAGTGGAGGGATAGTTAGCATTTATAAAACAAGAAAAAGATTAATTTTGCAGTATAATAAAAATAAAGATAGAGAAGACTGGCAATGCAGTACTTGAAGATAGTTGGTGATAAAATATGAGTGTGGTAGTGTTAAAATGAGGCTAATAATAAAATAGATCGGTAGGCTATGTTGTGTGAAGAAGGATTGTTTCTTCTCACTTCAGCTTTATGCACATTTTATCTAACTTTAATACTAATATATGTGCAATAAATGATTTGCAGATCAATGTTGAAAAATGAAGATTTAATAAAGTGTTTGTAAACTTTTCATCAGAGCTGAAAAATACTATTTCTTCTTCTTGTTGGGTGGTGCAGCAGTTTATGCTGTCACCTCACAGCAAGAGGTTTTCTGGTTCAATTCTCAGCTGGGGTGCCTTCTGTGTGGAGTCTGCATGTCCTCTCTGCATTCGCGTGGGTTTTTTCTGGATACTCTGGTTTCCTCCCACATTCCAAAGACATGTATCTGGAGTGTTTCTCCCTGGGTCTCTGCTGAAAATAGGGTCTGTCCTAGTTGGACTTTCCTGGTCAAAAAATGTTAAATAAATAAAACTGTTATTAGCTGACAATTTATATGTAGCATTGCACACATTTAAATTCTGTTACATAAGGTGACTTGGAAGGGTCAGGCAACTGAATGGGACAATACAAATTCTACTCTGTATACTATATATATATATATATATATATATATATATATATATATATATATATTTATTGTTTATATATACTTATATATATATAAGCTCAGAATATCCTGTCACTATAACCTTATAACACATGGAGACATTCATCCCGACCCTAACCCACCCACACCCAATAACTTCCACTCCCCTACCACAACTCCCACAGTCAAGCTACCCATGAATACTCCCACTAGTTCCCTCCTAGCATTTCATCTAAATATTAGAAGTATTAACAATAAGATTCCCAACCTACACGCCCCCCTAGCAACCCACTCCCCAGACATTATGTGTCTTACGGAAACATGGCTAAAACCCAGTACTACTGACAATGAGATACTACCTCCAGGATACAATATTCACTGGTTAGACCATGCTACAAGGAAAGGAGGTGAGATAGCTGTCCTTTACAAAAATACTCAAACCGTTAATAGAGACACCATTCAACCTCCCCAATTCAATAACGTGGAACTCCTCATAACCAAGCTACAGATTAACCAAAACAAACACTTGAACATCATCTGTGCATACATTCCACCAGGCAACAACCTAAATACCCTAGAAGATCTCCTTTACTGGTTATCCACTACCTATACCCAAGAAACCATAGTTCTTGGTGATTTTAACACCGACTGGGACCCCTGCTCCTCCGACCCCCCCCCCCCACCACCACACTCATATAAACTTATCTGGGTTTAAACAGACCATAACCTCACCCACTAGGATAAACAAACCAACCAACAAGGAAAGTATACTAGACTGGATCCCAGTTAATAACTAACCCCAACTGTACACAGCTGGTACTCTCCCTGGTGACCTCAGTGACCATTGTCTAACCTATATCATAAAACATAAGGCAGGAAACCCTCACCAGCCCTAATATAAAACATTTAGAAAAACTTTGATGCTGCTATATTCCAAAATGAATTAAAAGCAGTTGACTGGTCAAAACTAAAAAAAATCTAACATTAGAGGAGGCCATAGATCACTTTAATACTAAATTCCTAAGTATCCTTGAATCCCATGCTCCAGCACGTACAATAAAAACTAGATCAAATACAACACCATGGCTCACAAAAGATACCAAAGCTAAAATCAAAACTAGAAACAGAGCCTGGGCCAGCTGGAGAACAACCAAAGCCCCACTTGACCATCTAAAATATCGTCAACTCAGGAAAGATACAAAAAAAATCTATTTTACTGGATAAAAAAAGCTTCTACCAAAATCTCCTACAAAAACACCACAACAACCCTCAAAAGTTCTGGGCAGGCTTAAATCAACTACTTTGTCCAGGTCGCTCCACCACCCCAACCCTGGCTAACTAAACCCATAGTTCCCCAGAGACCATAGCTAGCCCCTTTAATAACTTTTTCACTGAAACAATCCAATCCCTAGCAAATCAACTAACCCCCTCTAACTTAAACCACATGCCTAATCTACCTAATAATCACTCAGAATTTAGTGTCCAACCAATATCCACTAGTTTTATCAAAACACTTCTAAAAAAATGAAAACCTACCACCCTCGCTGCTGACCACCTCCCTGCAGAGTACCTACAAATAGCTGCCTCATCAACAGAACCTTATCCGATAATGCTATCCCCTCCCTCTGGAAAATATCCCACGTCATCCCACTCCATAAAGGTGGTAGCTCAACAGACATATCCAACTATAGACCCATTGCCATCATTCCTGACTAGCCAAAACAATGGAGAAATGTGTACACAAGCAACTAAAGTAATACCTTTCACAGAATAACTTACTATCCAACTCCCAGCATGGTTTCAGGCCATACCACAGCAGCACCTCAGCCCTCCTTTCCTTTACTACTGCCAAAAACCAAAACAGGAATGACAATAGGCTAACCTCTGCCTCTTTCTTGACCTATGAAAAGCCTTTGACATGGTCAACCATGAACTTTTCATTATTTCACTGAAATCTATTTCCCTCAACAAGCCTGCTATCCAGTGGTTCCAGTCCTACCTGACTGGTACATAGCAGGTGGTACTATGGCAGGGCAAACTCTCCGGCCAGTTACCTCTCACACTTGGTGTCCCTCAAGGGTCCATACTAGGTCCACTACTCTTCTCTATTTTTATCAACAACCACCACACTGCTATCCCTAAAGCCACCTGCATTCAATACACATATGATTCCACTCTCATCTGCTCAGCCACTTCCCCATCCAACTTGCAAATTTTAACCCAAAATACATTTAATACTATCGAGAACTGGCTCACCAACCAACGCCTACTTCTGAACCCCAATAAAACTAAACTTCTACTCTTTTCTCTCACTAGTAGATCCACCACACTTTCATTCTCTGTCACATCTAACAATGGTACCACTATTTCCCCAGATAATCACACCAAACTGCTAGGGGTTATCATAGACAATAATCTCAAATTTGACCTACAGGTCAACAAAACCATACAGACCATCAATAAGAAGCTTGGATCACTGTATAGAAACAAGACATTTTTAACCCCACTGGCTAGGACTGCCATCGCCCAATCACACCTACTCTCTACTCTTTTATATGCCTCACCTGTACTCTCAAACCTCAACAAATCCAAACTAGGTAAGCTGTTCCATAGCTACAATCATATTGCCAGATTCGCCACTGGCTCCACCTATATAACCCACCACTGCTAGAACCTTAAACAACTAGAGTGGCTAGAACTGCCCAGCTTAATTCAATTCAATCAACTCTTAATAGCGCACAAAATTTTGTACCACCCTGAGGATACCCCCTCACTTAAAAATATTATTAAGCCATATAGCAAACTAAGATCCCTATGGTCAGCTGATAAACTACTGGTCCAAACCCATAAAGCTAATAACTCTGCTGGTGATTCCCTGTTTGCCAACTTCATTGGCAAAACCTGGAATTCATTCCCAAGCTATATAACCCTACAATCCTCCAAAAGTCTCTTAAAAAAAACCTCAAACAGTATCTCAAAGTGAATTGGCTATGCCCATGTACCAACCCTGATTAAGCTATAAACTAAAAGCATATTCTGCAATTATCATAACTTGTAACTACATCACCAAGCTCTGCTTCCAATCTGATGTCTCTTACTTTTAATTGTCTGTCCATGACAATTGAGTCCCTACTAGGAAGCACTACTAACCCATTGTATATAATCACTTTGTTTTTATAATTGTTTGCTAACTTCTGTGTAATCTATGTAAGTTTGTCTATGTGGAGCTTTTCTCCCCAGGCCTCCGCTGAAAATGGACATGTATCCATTCGGACTATCCCAGTAAACAAATGTAAAATAAATGTAAAATAAATAATAAAAATAATATATATATATATATATATATATATATATATATATATATATATATATATATATATACATACATGCATATACATATTCAGATAAGTTACATTTGAAACTGGAAATTGGTAGAAAGAGAGGTTTCATAATTATCTATCTGAAGTTTTAAGAAGAGTGCTTTTATTTGGTGCTTCTTTAACAGTTTACAAAATGTAAAATAATATTAGCAGGGTTAAGATCAAATAAATGTAGTGATGAAGTGGGTGTATGGGGAACAGGGGCTGGGAAGTGTGTGAAGAGAAGCGGTGTAGCTATACATACCTCTTGCGGTAATGGGAGACTCACTGTGCACAGGTGTAAAGTTTTACGCAAAATAGCTTTGAAGAAATAGCCAAAAAGTGAAGACAAAACTCAAATGACTAAGTGAAAAGTAAATATCCTTAAACCATAAAAGTATTAACTTGTTTATTCTAATGGCAGAAAGAGAACATCATAGTATATAAAATATAGCATCATACGCTTGATTGTAAATCATCTCACATCTAATCCAATGCCACATTGCATGAATTATATTTGTGTTAGTAGGCTTTATTTGTATTTTAATGGTAGAAAAGAGGGCAGCAGGCATTCAAGTTTGTGTAGGTTGTACTGGGAGTGTAACTTAGCTACAAATCTGCATTCAATTTAATGTATTTTATTCAAATTAGTGTACAATCTTTTCCTGTGAATATAAAAATTACTTTTTTGTCAACAAAACTTCAGATCAGTATAATCTAAAATGTGTATTCAGTTGTCCGTGAATAACCTATGTTTCAATTTTGCTTTGCTTATTCTCCAAGGTGAAATTGAAAATGATCCATGAAGAACACACAAAGGCCCACTACCCTGATACAACCCCATCCAATATCTGGGTATTAAGATATAATATTGGTAGACTTGTAAAGCTCTTTTGTCATTAGTCTATTAATCACCTATGAACTTATGAAATGGATTCACTTCACAAGCTTGAGGTTTCAAAACTTCAAACTGCAAATGGTCGAGACTGTAAGATCATAGTTTTGAAACGTTGAATGTTTTGAACGGAGATTGCAATGCGTAGAGCAAAACAGGAAATTTACAGTTGTCCTCACTGTAATCCAGTCTTGGAGTTGGTATATTTATTTAGCAGGGGATGTGGCGGTCCAGAGGGTCTTGCCCCTGCAAAAACGTGAAAACATTTTTTTTGTTTTTATTTTTTTTTTTTTATTACAATTTCAAAGTTTCAAAACTTTGATCTTATGGTCTCAACCTTAAGCTTGTGAATTAGATACTATGAAATCCATACATATATATAGAAATGCATACAAATATACAAAAATAAATAAAAACTATTCTTCTGAAGAAAGGCTGCTTTTATTTTTGCAGTATGTACCAGCTACAAGTTATATGTGTATTTCTTTGTGATTAATATATGTAGAGGTTTGTATTTTAACATTTGAAATGAGGGAAAGGCAACAGCATACATTTGTGAGTGCAAAACAGACATTTCTGGCTGTGCTCTTTTGCAAAATACTTACCGCAGCATTAAATGTTACTTGGACATTATAAGAAAAGCATGAAGATACTAAGGCTGAAAAAATCACTAGAGATATATTGTATTATGGATAAAGTGTCAAACTAAGGTAGATGGCAGATGGCATATTTCTATGCACCTTGTTTTCTCCCTTTACACTGCATTAAATGGAGAAAATGTAGTTTTCATTGTGGCACAGTTAGCTAGTTCTGGGAAGCTGCTCTGATAGCAGCAGGACCCCAGTTCTTAGTTTAATGGCGTGTGATAAAATGATTCATGTTCCTTGCACTTCCATATAAATAACAGATTCATTTTGGCAAGCCTTTCACAATCACATGAAGGAGAACCACTTAATATGTTATTTACTCTCCATCGAAACAGCAAAATCATGACATATGTGCTTCACGCTTTGTTCTGCTTCATACCTGTATAGGCTTCTGATTGTATGTAGTTTGCTTTCAAACATGGCCCATTGTGTTGTGTTTTCACAGTGTTTAAAGACAAGCTGGCAAGAATGAGTCATAAAATATTCAAATGCTGCAGTCAAGGCTACGCTGCATTTCGTTCAGTCTCCACTTCTCATATCGTCATAGCAACCATAGCAACATAGATCATGTTTTTCTTCAATGTTTATTTTATTTTTTTTTTTCTTCTTTTCAGAATAACTACAACAGCAGCATGCATGATGGATCTACGAAGGTACCCTTTGGACCAGCAGAACTGCACGCTTGAGATTGAAAGCTGTAAGCATCAAAAGATCAGCCAACAACTTTATTTGGGCAAAGAAAATGTACCTTAAAATATTAAGTGATGTATATACAAAAATGCAAGTTGAATGTTGCTACTGCAATAATTTCAGTCATAATTAATTTCTTTCCTATAAACACACACACACACACACACACACACACACACATCAACACACACACGCACACACACACATACACCCCACACATACACACATACACACACACACACACACACACACACACACACACACACACACACACACACACACACACACACACACACACACACACACACACACACACAGACACACACACATAAGTGCTTAACATTTCTGTCTTCTAACTAACATCTCATTTCCAAAGCTTAGGCACACACATATGTAGGTGAGAATTAGTTGATTGGCAACTTGTTTCCAAGGCTGAAGAAAGAACACACAAGGGGAAGGGTGAATTAGTTTGTCATATACATAAATCCTCTTCTAATACTGACTTGATTTTCTCTTGAATTTAACCTGGATCTCTGAGAAGTTCTCAATGATAATCTAGATAATTATTGCAATAACAAGATATTTAGATACTAATCCAGATATAAATCATTTATTACTTCCTGTTGCAGGATTATGTTAGGAAAACCTGGTAAGATTTTTGAAAAGATGGAAGTGGTGCTAAAAAGTCAGTATTTTAACACTGTTCCACCTTGACATAAACAGGCTGCTAAACATTCCTTTTGTATCAGAATATACATAAAGTTACTATTCAGGTCACTGAGACAATGCCAGCAGTGCTCAGCAGAGTAGCAGTGCCAGACACCCAGCATTTACAGGGATCCTTCATGTGAGTCTCCCAACAGACATTTTTGGTTGTCTAGGTGCAGTACGTGCAGAAAGATTTCTGTTCCCCAGTTACACCATGTACAAGCTATTCCCTCCTCAACCCACCCAGAAGCCTAGCCACTTGCCAGGTTGAAACCAGGAGGCGAAGAGCAGCTGAGTCCCATCAATGCATATCATGTACATCTCTCTGTCTCTCTTTTTTTTTTTTTTTTTTTGTTCTGTTTCATGAAGAGATAATAAATATTCAGTTATTATAATAATATAATGATTATGATAAAAGAAAATATGCAAAGGATGAATAAACTAAAACTATGTACAATATATACAAGCCCTGAACTCAATAGGTGACAATATTATAGTTCTAAAAAAGATTCTTATTTTCCTTTTTTATCATAAGAGGCAAGATTTTGTTGAAAAAAGTCAATATGAGATCTCACATTTGTCCAAGGATTATTGTTAAATGGTTTAGGATGAATCCTGAGTTCTTTTACTTTGGTCTTCAAAAAGTGGTGATGTAGTCGATTTCCATTTTCTGGTAATATCTCAGCTGGAGCGGCTTCTATGTGGAGTCTGCATGTCCTCCCCGTGGTCGAATGGCATTCGAAAGACATGGGTGTGCGTTCATTGAAGGCTGGGCATTGAGCAGGCACCTCGGCATGATAAAAATAAACTGCCAGTCATTAGCAGACTGGAGTTCCGCTGTGGCAACCCCTAACTGGGAAAAGCCGAAAGAAGAACAACTTTTGTACTGCAAGAATAGTTCACAGCAAAAAGAGATTATCTTTTTTCAACTCATGTCTATCATTTACTTTAAATAAGATTAAGACTTGGATAATGAAACTGTGTCAGAGAATAAAGATTTCAAATAATCATCAATATTCCAGCAGAATTGACTTAGAGGAGGACAATTAAAAAATATGTATCTAGTCAGTAATACACTCCTGCACACATCTCCAACTGTGTATATCATTGTTTCTATTAATTTTAGCCATTTTATTTGGAGTTAGGAATGCTTTTTGTAGAATTTTCCATGTAAATATGTGCCAATAATGGGACTAAGAGGAATATTTGATATTCATTCTCAAAGGTTAAAAAAGAGGCATGACCCACTGTGATATAGTTCCAAAAACTTTACATTTAAATTTATCTTGTAGCCTATAAATATTTTTTTTAAATTTGAAATTAAATGTTCAATTTTTTTATTATTTCATAAAAGAAATATATTAATTTGGGATTTTCTTTAAATTGTGAGTGAGTGAGAGACAAACATAGTTCTTGTGTTTCTATTTTTACATTTTGTAATAATAAACAATAATGGGGGGTTAAATTACAGGGTTCCTATTACTACATCAAAAACTGTAAATGTCGAACAGCCTAAAGGCCAAAAATGCCGGACCTCGATATGCTTTTTGTGAGATTGCAGTACAGTGAAGATCAGAATATTTCCCTTTTCCTCACTGTAGTGTAATCTCGGAGTTGGTATATATATTTAGTGGGGGGCAGCCCCCCACAATAGCGAGTTCGAAGTCCGGCATTTGAGGTCATTCAATATTTGCAGTTTTCAATGTTCTTCTAATATAGACCCTTCATATTCTATAATAACTTGCCAGATATCTTTGACTTTTAGTTTTTTAAATCAATGTTGCCAACAAACAAAATTCTTGGTTTTCCAACTAGTGAATATTTGACTATGAATTTTGTTTAAAATGTTTCCGGTAATGCTAAGAGAATTAAAGAATCAAATCAGAGTTTAACATCTACACTAGAGAGAAATGTATTTTTAAATGTCTTAAGTATAAAGGTTAAATAAGTAGAGTTTGCAGGAGGGGAAATTTTATGCTGTATGAATTGCAAAGATAATGCCAAAAGAAATTTCCTTGATTAGTTGAATTGAAGTTACCCAATTTGTCATTATTATTTTTAAAAAGAGTTAAGTGTAATATTTTCCAGTTAGAATTATAATTTGCATCTACCCAGCTTAAAGTAATTTAAAACATTCATGCTTTAAGATAAGTATCAATATATGGAAAGCTATCTCCTCCAAGAACCCATGGTCTGATATGATGAGGTAATGGTATTCTAGAGTTATTGGGAACCCAAAGGAATTTTAATAATTGTTTGTTTATCTTATTAACATGATGTTTATCCGAAAAAAGATACAGGGCTGTAATCATATACAAAACCTTAAGTGAAAGAATCATCTTTATTAACTGGAGTCTATCTTCAAAGTAAATGTCAAACTTGTCCCATTTAGAAATAAGAATATCTGATATATTTATGATATTATCAAAATTGACAGATATTATTTCATCTATAGATTTCAATAAAGTGATACCTAAGTAATCAACTGAAGAGACTTGTTTGCCATTAATATAACTCTTATATATTTGATTTTTTTATTTCTGTACTATTATGAATTTAGACTTTCATTGAAGGGGTCTATAGTACATTATCAAAATCTAAATCCAGTGAACATCTCTTCATCAACTCATTTGAATTGAAACCTCATGTTCATGAATAATCATTCCATCAAAATTTTCCACATGGTAGGTAACCAGTGGGTCAACATAATGATCACATCAAAAACACATACATTTAAAACCTACCATGGTGGAGGTGGCTGCACCCCCACACTCCCCCTAACTAAATATACCAACTCTAAAATCATAGTACAGTGGGGAAAAGGATAAAATTCCTGATGATTGTGAACTGGTTACTTACTGTGGGAAAAAATTTCAATGCAGCAATCTTTTTAGGACTTGCGGTTTCAGTTAAAACTGGTTGATGAAGAGATGCTCACTTGATTTAGATTTCAATAATCTAATATCGACCTAATTGAGGACCAGAAATAGATTGGAATAACTTTATTGTGAATTCTAGTTCTAAAAGAGATTACCTTGAATTCAGAAAAGTTAATAATACATCATCTGCAAACAACATCATTTTTGAAGAATAATGATTAAAAATATCTATGCCAGTAATATTTGAATGTGTTCAAATTAAAATAGTGAAAATGTCAATGGCTAAGGCAAATAGAATTAGAGATAATGGACAACCATGTTTAGTACTTTTAATCAAATGAATGTATTCAGAAGTAAAGAGACCTTTTATAACATAAGCAGTATTATTTTTATAAATATTCTTTAAAAGGGAAATAAAACATGTAAGAAAATCAAATAATTCTAGAATTCTAAAAAAATAGTTCCATTTCAAAGAATCAAAGGCTTTTTGAATGTCTAGTCAAATTAAGAGAGCTTCTTCGTCTCTTCTATTTGCAAAGTCTATAAAGTTTAATATACACCTAATATTATCATTAGTTTGCCTCTAATGAATAAAACTGGTTTGATCAAAATTGCTTATAGGGTTATGGGTTCTTTTATTCTATCAGTAATAAGAGACATGAAGATGTTATAATCATTATTTAGAAGTTAGATAGGTCTATAACAGGAGCAAAGTTGAGGAATTTTGTTTTCTTTTAATCTAGGAGCAATTAATCAATATTTCCAGGAAGGCAGGATCTTTTCTTGAGATTGGACTTTAATTAAATTTTTTGAAGAAGGAAATAATAGAAGGACGAAATAGTTTATACATTTCTATTATTATACCATCCATAACGGGAGTTTTATTCAATTTTTTTTTTTTATTTTATCTATAACTTCTTTAGGAGAGCTTTTTTTATATAAATGAGATTTTAATTCTGATGGCATTTTTTAATATTAAGAGAATCAAAATGTATTATTGAGTTCTTAAAATCAGAATTACGAACTTGGCTTTGAGAAGTATAATGGAATCTAAAAGCATGAAGTATGTCTTTAATATCAGCAGTGCTTTTCTTATTTCCTTCATGTCTAACTTATAGAATATTATTAATTTTTGATTGCATTTTAACTCTTATTGATAAATTATGCATCTGTTTGGAGGATAATGAATAGAAAGCCATTTTAATCTTTCTAGTGCCAAATTTGATTAATGAGATAGAATATCAAAATATTGTTTATTTAATGTTTCTGTTTCTTTTAAATTAGATTTATTGGTTTTAGTAAATCTAAACTAAGTCACTAACAGTTGTGAAATTTTGACACACACGCACATATATATATATATATATATATATATATATATATATATAAAACAATTTAACTCCAACATTAACCAGGGTTTGAACTCTTTACGTTTAGTGATATATATGGAGGTGTTCTGGTCAAAAAAGGATAATCTTTTAAAATTGCTCTGAATTTTTAGAGTAAGGGCATCGTGATCAGATATAGGACAATGCATAATGCTAAAATTTGATATCTTAGAAATTATGCTTTAAGTATTTAGATTGTGGACATCTCTTGATGTGCTTTGCTAGGTAGCCTTTTTAAAACACTATTGGCAATACTCCCCTAAAACTTTACCCAGTTGTTCAGGATTTGGAAAATTATGTGGACAATGACCGATCTTTTATGTCTATTGTTGTAAGAAAGGTCTTCTACATTGATCTGCTTATAAATTAAGTGACTGTGTCTAGTGAGAATAAGACAATGTACTTTGTGTCTGTGGGTCAGACACCATAACTATTATACCAACCCTGAACCATTAGCTGTATTTATACTTTTTCATCCAGTTTCTTGGTCCCTTTAAATAAATAATTAAATGAATGAAGATATACATTAAATATTTTTAAATATTCAAATATTTAGATTATTAATGTTTTTATTTTTAATTAGGAATTTTTATTAAATCAGTTTTATTGTATTAGTAACATGAAATCAAACATATGGTATTTATTTTATGAATTGTTTATTCATACTAATGGTTGGTTGAATTTGATTGGATAATTATTGTTGCATTACTAATTAAATTATATAATAGGAAACAGAGTAGAATTTGTTATTTTTCTGATGAAGTTCGCTATTAATGTGAATGAAAGCACTTAACATTACTATTTTTGATTAAAGGATTTTCAGTCCAGCAAAGGATTGTTTTGATATTATTTCCTATGGCTACTCCAACAGCATGTGGTTTTATTTTCAGTTTTGGTTTGCTGTAGTGACTTTCTTTTTGGTTACATTTATGGAAAGGTCATATTACTACGAGAACATTTTATAAAAATTGGTCTGAATGGCAGATATTTAAGGAAAAATATAAAAATGTTTTTTACAGTGGCAATATGAATTGAGAAAAGTAGAAAAAGAAAAAGAACCACACAAACACTAATAAACTATAAAAATAAACTGAACAGGAAACAGCAGCAGTAACCACAAAACCATAAATTTTAATGTAAGTTAAGCACTTTCGTCAGAAAAAATATCCAACTTCTTCAGAACTAGTTCAAGTAAAATCACAGCAGCATTAAATACAAAAAAAATCATATGACTTAATTATCCATTTACATTGAACCCTTAATTGCTTCTTTCCCTTCATTTAAAACACACTTGTCTTCACATTTTAGCCATAAGGACATATAACACCATTATAAAACATATCTTAAAAATCAACGTGTATGAAAAAACCTGTGTAACACTTTTATACACCATTGCATTAAAGAATTTTTCATACCCTTGTAAGATATCTATAAAACTAACTTAGCTTTAAGCATTAATACACTACAAATAGAGATGGTTTCATTACGTCCAGGGTGTTCTGTAGCATTAAACGATAACTGCCATTTTAGCTCCTTGTACTCGAAATATGTCTAATGGCCCCCTCTGGTGGTTAAGGGAACTTTATCTATGACAGTGTATTTAAAACTGTGGGATGGATTATTCTTTATATGCTTTGCTAATGCATTCCTGTCATTACCCCTTCCTATGTCATACTGATGCTGGCAAATTCTAGTTTTAAACTTATTTTGGTTTTACCAATATAAAAACACTTGCATAGCTGGAACCTAGCTAAGTAAACCAAGCAGGTACTATGACAGTTATATCTACATCCCAGTGTTATAAGACTCCATCTTGGCACCATCACTTCAGGTCCTTCCATGAAAAACGTACATTGGTTACACTGCCCCATTTGGTCATATGTCCTACTGATGGTTCTTTTAATGGTTTTTCAATAATAGTTTTGAAACACATGTCCTTTTTGTATACTACAACCAGGTTTTGTCCCACTTTGTCCATATAATCCCCATCTACTCTAAAGATGTTCCAATTGTGGTTTATTATCTTCTTAATCCCTTGAAGGTGTAAAGGTTTTTTGAAAAGTTGATAGTATTACACATACTGGATATATCCACCCCACACACACATGTGGACTTACCCATGCATTTTGGGGCCAGTCAATTACTCCAAAACTGTAAGTTAGGCCAAGAAGAACAAATTGGTTTATAGCTTAATTTTGTTCCTAGATGTCAACACTGTTTTCAGTTTTAATTTAAGTCTTCTAAAATATTCCTTACTATGATTTATTTGCATTTATTCATGTTTTATTGTTGATCCTTCAATTCCCAAATAGTTATACACTCCCTCTTGCTCAAGTTCTTTTATATCACATTCTTGTCCCAAACTGATGTTTAATCGGTACTACAGTTTTCCTGGTTTACAGGTTGCTTTTGCATACTTACCAAGACCATTCTTATACCATCTGTAGAAGTTTTTACTACTTGCAGTTTTGCTTTCAATTCCTCCTTGGATGAGCTATATAGTTTTAAATAATCGACAAAGAGAAGATGAGAAGTCTTTACACTTTGTTTTCTAGGAGCCAAATTATAGCCATGGCCTAATCTGTTAAATAGAAAACTTAATGGGTTAAGGGCAAGACAGAATAGCAGAGGTGACAAGGAGTCACCCTGGAATACCCTCCTTTGGATTTTTATCCCTTGAATAATAATTTGTCCTTTATCATGGCATAATTACAAAGTGGTCTGTCACTGTTTCATGGTCACTGTAATGTAGTTGATCAGTGTAGGATGTATCTTAATACATTTTAAGCACTCTTTTATCCATGAATGTAGGATACTATCAAATGCTTTTTTGTAGTCATCCATGCCATACTCAGATTCTTCCCCTATTTTACAGTTCTTCATTATGACTTTATTTAGCAACAGATGATCGTTTGTTCCATATGACTTTCTTTTATTGCCCTTTTGTTCTATTGCCATGATTATGTTTTCTTCTAAATGACTATAAACTTTGTCAGCATCGATTATAGTATATAGTTTATACGTAATTGGAAGGCAAGTTATCGGTCTATAATGTTTAGGGTAGCTTGCAGGATGTAACTAAACAACATCCTGGTATGGTTGTCCTTAGTTGAGGAAGCTAATTTGGATTCATAGTTTGCTTTGGAGGACTTCACAAGAAGTCTTATTTGCTGGTTTAAGCTAAGGAGGGAGTGCTTAAGTAGGGGAATCATTTTTCCTGTTTTTAGCCAGGTTAGTGTCTGTTCAGTGTGTGTATATAAATAGTTCTTACTCATGGCTAAATCTTTATGCAAAGATGTTAATACTTTTAACCAGAAGTTAGGTACTGCATTTGGGCCCGGTGATTTCCAGTTAGAGGCTTTTGTAAACTTTGTTTTTAATCTCTCTATGTTACTTCATCCCATTTCATATCCTGTACCTTTGAACTTCTTATACTTTCTTTTACTTCTTTTATCCATTTAGCTTCTTTGTTACATTCCACAGGATCTTCATAAATACTGCTCCAAAATGTATCTATTTCTTCTTTTTTGGGTGGTCTTTCAATTGCTTTCACCCTGTTGTCCAGTTCTGTATAAAACTTTTTTCAGCTCATCAATAAATTGCTTATTTTGTACTTTCCCTTTATATTTATCTGTATATCTTCTAAGTTTTCTTGACTGTGCTGATATTTTTAGTTTATTATTTGTGATAGTGCATGATAGCTCCTGATCTGTTATAATATTGCACATTGCTTTTATCACACTATCTTTCTGAGTATTTTTGTTGATCTGTTCCCTCTTCTATACTCCTTACTGTCTTATCTGCTTTATAATTTTCCTCTATTCGATACTTTGATGATGGTATTCAATTTTGCCCCTTCTTTTCTCTTACTACCCAGTGATCTTGTGGTGAAATTTTATCTGTTATTAATTTAGCTACACAGTAATATATCCTGTTTACTTCTGTTATATCTCATGGATCTCTACGGACAGTCCTAATTACTGTGTTCATTTGTTTTATCAAACGTCTGGCTTTTTGGGTTTTATTGACCTTCTTCAGTCTATTTCTTTCATTGATCCTAATATGTCAATCTATCTCTATTAAATCAAGCAACTCCTCTCTTAGCTGATTTTCTTCTAAACTGAAGGCATACTTTTTTGTTCTCCATTTTCTGCAGGCATTCTGTAGAAAGTTCTATAGCATCATCCTGTGGCACATTCTCTTCAATTTTATCCTGTGTCATCCATTGCTTTGTCATATGGGAACTCACTGGCCTATCACTCCTCAACATTGACTGTTACAGAGTTGCCACAGTTTCCTGTTCCCTCCCTTGCTGTCCAGCTTCAAGTGAACAATTATACAGGTTTCTTATGGAAGGCTCCAAAATATCTTCATAATGCAATTCACCGGTTGCTTCCCATTCCACTGGTTTGTCCTTAATTTGGATGTCTGTTGCTCTATCCTGCTGTGGTGATACCTAGCTGTGTGAGTTCATCAATGATGCCTGAGTGGGGGTAGTGTTAAAAGTCTTATCTAAGTGTAGGTAGGTTGTGTGCACAGATTTCCCCTCATCCAAGGCCTTGATGGCTGTCTCAAATAAGTCCACCAGGTTTAACAGGTATGCTCTCCCTTTGACAAATCCAAACTGAGTAGGGTCATGTGTCTAGAGATTACCTATATCTCTGTTGATAAGGTCTATGTGATGATTTGCTCCATGGCCTTGCAAATAAGACTAGTCAGGTTAATAGGTCTATAATTACCAGGGTCATTGGAAGTATCACCTTTGTGCAAGGGAATAACAGCGGCCATTTTCCATTCAGCTGGAATGAAGCTGGTACTTAGACTATGATTGAAAAGGGTACCCAATGGCATTGCTAATTCTTGTTGGAGCCCATGTAAAATGCAGCCTGGGATGTTATCAGGTCCCATAGATGCTGTGTTTTTGTTCTTAGAGATATAAAGTAGGATACAGGTGGTAGGGATGTCATGGGGTACACATGGCAGGGACAGGGGAGTAAAGTTTTCACAGAATCTGTCAGGCAACAGGTTAGCTATGTCCACAGGCTCAGTATATGTGGTATCATTAACTACCAGTTCAGTAAAATTCTGGGCATTTTCCTTTTTTGTTAGGGATGTAACTAAAAATGCCCTTGTATGGTTGTCCTTAGTTGAGGAAGCTAATTTGGATTCGTAGTTTGCTTTGGAGGACTTTACAAGAAGTCTTATTTGCTTGTTTAAGCTGAGGAGGGAGTGCTTCCAGTTTAGGGCTCACTCCCTCTTACTCTTAGACAGCAATTTCTTCCACTTATTGTAAAGCTTGTTAATGGCAGTTGTCCATCAGGCAGGTTTGCTGTTTTTTGAGGAGCTTGGTTTGGTCCTATCAGGTACGGCCGAGTCAATGCAGTTATACAGGTGTTTGTATAAAGAATTGGTGTAGAATTCAGCATAGCTGCCAGTTCCATCTGACGGGGGAGGTGTAGTGAAGCTATTTATACCATCCCATAAGAATTTATAATCTGCTTTGGAGAAGCTTTTTAGTTTAGTTGCTGCTGGGGGAGGGGGTCAGATGTGATAGTTATTTTCGATGAGACTGAATTGCGGTCACATCTCACCATGGAAGATCGCACAGCGGAGGTTCTACAGTGGTCCCCATATCTGTACACACCAGATCTAGGATGCTGACACCACTTGTGGGCAGGAGCGGCTTTAGGTCAACTGGTGCCCTAGGCAAAAGCGCTCCATGGCACCCCCCACCACACCACCCGGTGCCCCCATCCTGGTCTACCTACACCAAATAAACACTGAAAAAGCACCCCTGCTAGAGTAGCGCCCTAGGAGGCCCCCTAGTTGGCCTATGCCTAAGGCCGGCTATGCTTGTGGGGGTGTCTACCAGCTGGTTTAGGGCATTGGGGTTAAAGAAGGAATCATACTGTTTAACCAATCTGGAGGTGTATTTGTCTTTAATGAATATTAATACACTGCCTCCTTTAGATTTACACCTGCATTTTGTAGTCTGAACGTGTGAAAGCAGGTGTAACCTGATATTGCTGGGGAGCTCTCCATAGCCATCAACCAGGTCTTCATGACTGCACAAATGTCTGCGTCTTCCAAGGTGAGGATTGCTTCCAGTGAGTGCAGTTTCATGTTAAGACTCAGCATTTAGCAGCATAACCTTGAGGTTGTTTTTAGATGGAGGTTTTACATTGGGAATTTTGTCCTTGAGACACTGCCTAAAAAAGGTCCTATGGGGGTGGCAAGACCCTTAGCCAGTAGCCGAAATCCTAGGGGTGACAGATGACAATCTCTGGCAAAGTATCAAGGTCTGCTGATCATGTCATCCCTGGTTCACAGATACTAGATCCCGTTAGAATGACAATTGAAACTAAGCCAATTATTGAAGTCAATCATTTTCTATTTGTTCTGAGGCATCATACTAGGTGAAGGTAAAATGCTGCTTAAGGCTAGGGACATACCTGCCTGAGACACATAGTCTGAGAGCTCAGTCATATCTCTCTTCATATAGTCCAGAGAGATACGTCTCAAGTCATTCACACCAACATGGACTATGATGGAGTCATAACAGTACCTGTTGTTGAAAGACTTTAGTGCATGTGTGATGTGGCAGATTGCATCACCTGACAGACAGCTGACGATGACGTTTCCCTTATCCAGCCTGGTGAGAGGGACATCTGTGTGTCTCACGATGGAATCACCTATGACTAATATGTTTGGTTTTATGTTTTGCCTTTAGGCTTTGACAGGTGAGACACTGGTATGTGAATTATTGTGTATTGTGTTTTGCAGAGGAAGTATTATGTGTAGCGTGCTTGTGTTTGTGTTTAGAAGATCTCTGGTGTTTATGTATGTTTCTGGTGAGGACCTCTGCCTATGTAGATATACGTGATGTGGGTTTGGGAGTAGTAGGATGCAAGGTGTGCATCCTGACAACTCGCTCATTGTCATATGTACTCACATGTTGAGTTTGTGTGGACTAGGAGTAGAGGGCTGTTATTGAACATGAGGCAGTTGCTACACTGCCTCAGGATGCCCATGTTGACTAAGCTGGCTGGAGAAACTGGGAAATTGTCCATCCATAGTGTTAGGTAAATTTATATCATCAGGAAAAGAGGTCACACTTAGGAATGGCTAGTGGGTGAGAGGTGTGTTGGTACCTCTGAGGCTAGGCTTAGTGTTCCACCTGATAGTAGAATAGGGATGCAAAAAACCTCGGTAGGACCACAAGCAAAGTGCTAAGGGAAAATTTAACAAGCAAAATGTTTGCATCTATAACCATCAATGGTAACAACTGCTATGCAGCAGTGCATGATAGTGTGCTACAAGCTAACAAGCACAAATGCAGGGCTTAAATAAAACAAGAAACAACAAGAAGTAACCCTTTTAACTCAAACTAGCCAATAAGGAAGCATCTCTGAGCTCTAGTCCAATCACCCTCAATTAGATGAGATGCAGACAGTACTCTCCTCCCACAAGGATGCAAAAGAGCCTTCATCAACAAAGATGGCTTGAATTTGATGCTTATAAGTTACAAAACAAACCCAAAAAAACAATAAACCTGGAACTGGGCTATGCTACAGCTGAACTAGTACAGTATATAGTAAAATGTGGTAAAAAACAGTTCAGACAATTCAAACAGACAGTAGAATGCAAATACAAATTAAAACTGCAACATAAGAGAAGAAACAGGCACTTATAGATAGTTGGAAGCAATGGATGCCTTTCAATATCTCAGTGAAGAGCTGGTTTTAGAACTCAAGTGATACCAAACTGTCTAGATTCAGCAAGTCTTAATCTGGTCTAGGCTACAAAATGCAGAAGTACTAGAGATTCAAAGTGCATAAAATCACAGTCACAACAGCAAAAACAGTTTAAATAAAGCAGTAAGACACCAGCAATTCCCAGCTTAGAAGAGTGTAGGCCACAGTCTCCCACCACAAGAGTCAACCATAAACCTTCCTGATGTAAAACAACTGGTTTTGGAGACCAAGTGCTTAAGTCATAACTAAGACTCTTCAGAATAACAGACACAATAGGCCTTCAACCAACAATTTCCAGCTTAGAAGGGTGTAGACTATTGTTTCCTGCCACAAGGGTTTAGACCACAAATCTTCCTAATGTAAATTAACTGTCTGGAACCCAAGTGCTTAAACCAGAATAAAGGCACTTAGAATAACAGGCATAATAAATCTTCACCAGCAATTCCCAGCGTAGAAGGGTGTAGGCTGTTAAAAGAATAGATAAAAAGTTGTCTTATGTCGTATAGGTTATTATAGAATGATAGAATAAGTGCAATTATGTTTAATAGTAAATGGATTTTAGTACAATATTAAGTAAAATCAAATGGTGGTTGTGGAGAAAGGAGTTGGGGGGTTAATAGGGTGAACATTTTGTATGATTGTAAGTACAATTGTGAATGTGTAAATATACTGGTATATCTATGTATTTGTACATTTGTAAATATGTTTAAATATGTAAATATGCTGTAAATAAGAGTTATTTTTGCGTATATAAATAAAGGACCCCTACTCTTTTCGATAAATGCCATGGAATGTTCTACATCCTCCTGACCTACCCCCCAGCTCATTGGGGCTTCAGATTAACATTTCATCCAAAGGGTATACATAACATAAAGATATTTACACTGAACTAGGTAGAAATATTTGAAACATTATTATAGAAATAGTACAACAGGTACAAATATGACTCTGTCATTGTACATGTGGGTGTGAATGATCTGCGACATACCTCCCTGGACTTCATGAAAAGAGACATGGAGGAGCTCTCAGATTATGTAGCCCAGGTGGGTATGACACTAGCCCTCAGCAGCATCCTTCCATCACCCAGAATGATATCACAGTACAAGTAGAGAATGATTGATTTCAACAATTGGCTAAGTTTCTGGTGTCATTATAAGGGGACCCAGTATCTGTTTGCTTGGGATGACATGATTAACAGACCTTGATGCTTTGCCAGAGATGGCCTGCATCTGTCACCCCTCAGCTTCCAGATACTAGCCAAGGCTCTTGCCATCCCTAGGGTGCCTTTTTAGGTGGTGTTCCAAGGACCAAATTACCACCATAAGAGCTACAGACAAATGCAATCTGGGGGTCATGCTGCTCAATGCTAGAAGTCTAAATCTCAAAATGCACTTGCTTGAAGCACGCCTTAAAATGGAGAACATTGACATTTGTGCTGTAACAGAGACCTGGTTCATGGCAGCAGAAAGCAACCCTACACTGCCAAGCTATAACTCATTCCACACCTTTCGCCCCCTGAACTTGGACCGAAGCTCCAAAGGCAGTGGTGTTTCCATATTCATAAAGGATGTGCACACCTCCAGACTGGTAGCCCAGCATAACACATCAGAGATACTTCAGGTGCAGCTAACATTGGGTAAGACAGTGATTCAGGTTGTAGCCTGCTATAGGTCCCCACCCATGTCCCAACACTCACACTCCATGTTCCTAAGCACCCTGGAGAATATTAGGGTCCAACCTAACACTCTCTTACTAGGGGACTTCAACTACCCCTCTATTAACTGGGAAAACTAGTCATGTACCAATACACTTACCCAATGTTTCCTGGAATTCATTAATTCCAATGCCCTTGACCAGCTCATTCTTACCCTCGCTAGAGGTAGCAACATCCTTGACCTGGTCATTACTAACATGGGCAACCGTTGCTCTACAGCAATAGTCATCTCCTACCTGGTTAGATCCAACCACAAACTAATCACCTTGGAAATCCACATCCCTCCCACCCCACCCCACCCCACCCCCCCTACCCCGCAAAAGTAACCACCATGAAAAATTTCTCCAAACCTAACTTTGGGCTCCTAAAAACAGAGGTGGCTAACTTCATGGCACCCATGAAAATGGAGAATAGTTGCATGACCACCGAATCATACACCAATGCACTGTACAAACACGCACACAAATGCATGGATCTCAAGTGGTCCCCTGCCATAAACAAACTCTACAACAGAAGGATGAAACTGATGTGGAATAATGTGAAGTGGTAAGACTGGAAAAACTCCCTTATTAGCCTCATCAAATCCTCTAAAGCTAGCTATGAAAACAGAATTGCAGCAGATAATAAAGACAATCACAAGGCCTTCTATAGTTGTGTAAAGAATCTCCACGGTAATACACAGATTTGCTCTGAGCTACTGCACAATGGTACCTCCTATACTGAGCCAGCAGATATTGCCAGTATACTGGCCGACAGATTCAGTGCCAACTTTACCCCTCTCTCCCCCCAAAGGACTAATCACAATACCAGTAGATTGCCAGGCACCCAGTATTACTGCTGCACAGGTTAAAACAGCATTTTCCAAGGCCAAGAATACAGCTTGTATGGGACCTGACAATATCCCTGGCTGTGTTCTACATGAACTACAGAGTGAACTGGCACCTCACCTGTGTGCCCTTGTTCAATCAAAGCCTCACCTCAGGCTTTGTCCCTACCGAATGGTGCACTGTTACAGTCATCCCTCTCCAGAAAGGAGGAGTGATTACAGACCCTGGGAACTATCGCCTCATTAATCTGACGAGCATGATATGCAAAGCTATGGAACACATCATCATGGACTTAATAAACAAGGATATAGGTAATATCCAAACTCTGGATCCCACACAGTTTGGTTTTGTGAAGGGTAGATCATGCCTGCTCAAAATCTTTGAATCAGTCACCAGAGCTGTGGATGAAGGCAAAGTGGTTCATACAGCCTACCTTGATCAGGCCAAGGCTTTTGATAGCATTCCCATCTCAGGAATCATAGACAAACTCACTAAGCTAGGCATCAACCCCTATATCACTAGGTGGGTTGCAAACTGGCTCACAGATAGAACCCACAGTGTGAAAGTAGCTGACTCCAAGTCAGACTGCTGACTAGTCACAAGTGAAGCCCCACAAGGTTCAGTCCTGGGTCCTCTCCTGTTTGGTATCTACTTCTCTGAAGTCCAGATCAACACAAAGGGACTCTGGCTGACAACGTTTGCAGACAATTGCAAGTTGGGAGCTATTATTAACTCTACACGTGATGTTGACATCCTACAGAATGGCCTCACTGAGACCAACAACTGGTGTCAAAACTATGGCCTTAAGCTCAATGCCAAGAAATGTGTCATCATCCCCTTTGGGAAAAACCCAGTTCCCATGAATTAGCACATTGATGGCAGTCCACTGAACATGGAAGGCATTATATGAGATCTGGGAACACAGGTTGACAGCAACTTCTCTTTTGATCACTAGATTGCCACTGTTGTCAGAAAGTCCTTCTATGTGGCACATCTCATTACTAAGGGTTTTGCATCCAGGAAGAAAGAAGTCATTGTCTCCCTCTACTCTTCCCTCATTAGGCCAGTCATCGAGTACAATGCCCCATTTGGCATGTACCTCACTAGACACCTGCAAAAACTGGAGAGGCCACAAAAGTACCTCACAAATAGGATGCTAGGCCTTAAACACTTGTCCTATATGGACAGACTCAAAAAACTCCAACTATTCGCTGTCTCATATTGCCTACTTAGAGAAGATCTCTGCTTGACTTACAAAGCCATGTCTGACCCAGCTCTGTTAGAAATGCTACATCTAAAGAAATCCCAATCCCTCCGCACCACATGCTGCAGAGACCTCAATTTCATTACCACAATTAACAGAACATGCTGAAGGGAAAGGTTCATAACACAGAGACTGCCCATGCTATGGAATAGACTTCCCATACATGTCAAGCAGAGCACTTTGTTGACCCTCTTCGAGAGAAATCTTGATGAGTGGATGGGAAACAGAAATTTCACCCTGGGGATAACTCCAGTAGCTCTACTCGACAGAAGCACTGGGAACTAAGGTCAGGTGGCACTATGCCAAGGTAATCATATGGCTAGGCTTGTAAAGGCTCTAGGACCATTAGCCTAGTACACACCTATAAACCTATATATCCAGACTTTGATTTAACACAATGCATATATAGCCTAGCTAATATGGTAGCATATAAACTAATTAAATACCTATGATTTATTATATATTACTATTTCTCTGAATATATGATCAAACTAATAGTAATACAATTCCTACAACTATAAAGAACAGGAACTATCAAATAGAAATCAGTATAATAAAATGGAGAGTCTACACCTGTAGTATGTATAAGGAAAATAAATAAAACAATGCATTTGATATGTATATTTACTTGAGAAAAATTGGTATTATGCTATATCAGCAAACTTGGAAATTAACATCATGACATTTTATATTCACCCTGATATTTAGTTGTGGTCATCTACTGTCTTAACTGCTGAATTTAAGCTGTTTCAGGTGTTTCCATTTTGTATTGAAAGCATCTCTGTAACATCTGCATTCAGCAATTTGCATCTCAGCTTTATATATTTTTGCTATAATTTGACAACATTCATAAGTTTGTAAAGATGTGACATTTTTCCAGTATCTAGTGAGAACTTTCTTAGAATCAAGGGCAATAGTGTGCAATATTTTGTGCTTCTCCAGTGAAGGGGTTAATCTAAAAACTGCCATATGTTGCCATACCATGCAGTTTAAAGTTGTAACATAAGGGACATCACATTAAAGATTCATGCAAAACTGCTTGAGTATAGGAAAGCCCCATAACATATGTGCACATGACCCAATGACATCCTTAAGGAAACATTTCCAGTACATAGGAGCAGCTCACTGAAAGATTTGTAATATCCTGGCTGGAGACCAAAATAGTCTGTGGAAACATTTCCATTCATAAACCATCCATTTAGGAGAATAACTAGTTATAAAGGGAATAGCCAGGATTCTGTCTGTGTGTGAGGCAGACAAACATATAACTATCTCACTCAAATATATGTTCTTAACAGCAGGAGCTGAGTCATATTATATGTCACAAAATAATGAATATAAAGAGGAACGTGTGGCTCGTGTGATTTTAGAGCCCACAAACACAGTTCTAAATATTAGCAAAATGGACGTGCATACATGCATGAGAGTTTATGGGATAAATCGTTGAGAAGATAAGGGAGGTTAATTGCTTAAAATGAGAAAAACATGAGATATAGAAAGATTTTGATTTGTAATCTTCATGATTTGTAATCTTCTATCATTTGAATAAAAGACTTAAAATACTCATCTGAAAGGATATTGATTACTTAAAATATATGGTGTTTCCATCATATATTGCAAGGAAACCATACAGATTTGGCAAGAAAACTTGGGGGGGGGGCATATATGAGGAAATAAAACTGCTTGCATTGATTGAAGTATCCAGAATCCTTAAACAGGGACATGTTGCCTTAGAGATAACATTGGAGTACTGAATTACACAATTTTCCTTTAATTTTAAAAGGCACCCTTGACTTGTTTAGAGGTAAGCTGCAATTCACATGACCCTAGATGTGATTTGAGAGGAGAAAGCATGGGATCAGACATTAGTTGTGCCCATACCTCTCAAGCGTTTAGTACAAGAAACTTGGACAAATCTAAAATAGTGGGGTGGATAAAGGCCCCAAAATAGGGACAAATTTTATATATTGCTGTGATAAGCTTAGAAAATTGCTAGTAGAAAAGATTATATATTACCAAACATTTTCTGAACAGTATGAAGCCTGTAACTCAAATGTTTTTCATTATTTAGTGAATTCAATTCTCACTGATTTTCCAGAAAACCACAAATTCTATGAGAAACAGACCAAAAATGTGACACAAAAATATGGTCTTTCAGCAAAACCCTGGACAACTGAGAGGTATGGTTGTGCCCATGGAAGAGTAGGGTGAGGGTAATACAGGCTATATATAAAAAAAAAAAGATCCAAAACTAAACTTGGAAATTTAACACCGCCTCGTAGTTTGGAGGCATAGTGAATAGTTTGATGGCCCTGAATATGACTTGAAGACCATAAAAATGTGAGGATTTTCCTATCCCATTTACAAAGGTATGTTGTTGGAATCCTTAATGGAAGAACCTACATGATATAAAATATCTTAGGCTATAACATTTTCACAAATGCAATTTTTAATTCAAGTGGCAGAGCCCATGCAGCAGGAGCGGCTTGTGCTATTGGACTGCAGCCCCCCCCCCCAGCTGTACAAAGGAAAATAAATAAATAAAAAACAAAATAAAACAAATAATAAAATAAAATAAAAACAAACATGAGTTCAGACTGCTACTGAACCAGTGCAGAGCATGCGCACAGATCCGGACTGCTGGTAAGACAGTCCAACTGCAATAGACTGGAAGGGGATTATACGGCAACATGCTGGAGCCTGCGGGAAGGACAGGAGTTAGGCTCTCTCACAGGGCTTTTGTGTTTGAAACTGGAGCTTTGGACTGAAAGCAGGTACAACTTGTTTATACTAACTGAAGTGTGTGTGTGTGTGTGTGTGTGTGTGTGTGTGTGTGTGTGTGTGTGTGTGTGTGTGTGTGTAATGCCCCAGTAACTAGAAAAAAGTCAGGACATATTCCTGCTGGCTAGACTCAAACTCTATACGTTGGGAGTAGGTAGCAAGAGCTTAAATTCCCTACTCACCACCACTTGTAAAATGTTTGCCTCATTTTTGTTGTACTCTTCATAAAATCTGTGTTTTTTTAGATTTTTAATTCACTAAATAATGACAGGCATTTGAATTTCAGACTTCATATTCTTCAGAAAGTACATGGTAGCAAAAAGTATTTTATTCTAGCAATTTTCTGTTTATAAGATCAATATTTGAAATTTGTCCCTATTTTGGGGACTGTATTCCCCCATTATTGGCTTTGTCCAGGTTTTTTGTGCTAACAGGTTGAGAGCTATAGTGAGAACTGAATTCACTGAATATGTTTGGGGGCTAAATTCCCCCATTATTGGCTTTGTCGTGATGTTTTCTGCTAAGAAGTTGAGAGCTATGGTGAGAACTGAATTCACTAAATGATAGCCATTTAAGTTTCAGTCTACCTGTCTTTCAAGAAACAGCTAATTTGGCATAGTGGTATGTTGTTCTAATTTTAATGCACAGGCTCCTGGGTTCAAGACTTGGCAGTAAAATGCATGGTGATAACACAGCATTTTATTCTAGCAACTTTCCAAGATTATGCAAGCAATGTTTAAAATGTGTCCCTAGTTTTTGGGCTTTTGTCCCAGCTCCCCAATAAATGTTGTCTTTTTCCAGATTTCTTGTGCTTCAAAGTTGAAAGATGCAGTTGAGTGTCGAGTGCATTTTACAAGGAGCTGAGAGCTTGAAGATAAGTTTAGTGCTGCTTATGCTGTGGCTGCTTGTGTTGTTAATAGCACAACAGCTAATGTACTTGCTTTTGATGCAGATGACTGTGGGTTCTACTCCCACAGTATATCAATGCATTGCTGATACTGTACTGTGGGGTGGATGCTGCAGTCCTGAGAATGTCCTCTTTGGCGGAGATACCTAGTAATGATGAACCTGTTATCAGTTTGCCATCCATTCCCTATTGCAATATTACTAGGTTATAATTTATTTAATGTAGCATAGGCAATTTATTCCTCAGGAGCAACAAGCACTTTATTTGTAGATAAACAATGAAATATAAAGTTGTGTGCTAGCAGCAATCTCTTCATTAGTTACCAATCTCTTCAATGT
The DNA here is from genome assembly GCF_019279795.1 of Protopterus annectens. Taxonomy (NCBI): domain Eukaryota; kingdom Metazoa; phylum Chordata; order Ceratodontiformes; family Protopteridae; genus Protopterus; species Protopterus annectens. The sequence continues at coordinate 742,545,387 of NC_056749.1, read as the reverse complement.
GGAATTATTTAGATGACTTTTACTTCTGCGGAGATTGTGCATATTTACTGATACTGGTGGATTGTAGAAGTTTGAGTGGACTTTTATGATGGAAATGTTCTGAATTGAGCAGTTTTGGCATTACTGGTGCATGCATTTTGTTTCACTGTTTACTGGAAAAATATTCAAAACAATAAATTTAAAATGCCCTCTAACAACTGTACTCTATTATACAAGGAATATAATTTAATACAATCAGGAAGTTGTATCAAAGAACACATGTATGCTTCCTGTGCAAGGGGCCTATGATTTGAAAACAGCCCAAGTTAATCTTTTTCTGCCACTGGCCAGATGTATTTTCTTTGAATGTGAGTTTTGATGCTGTTTTAATGAACGTGAGTTTCAAGGGCAGAGAAGTTTTAATGCTAAGTCTATTTTCATTGTGAAACTGCATTGCTTTGTTTATAGGTTCATAGGTTCATACTAGGCTATCTGCCCGAGGGCATTTACAAGCCTAGCCCATCGTTTTGTGGCTTACGCCACCCCTTTAGTATGGGGAACTATACCCATTATTTTGCTGTGCCTCTGTTGAGCAGTGACACTGAGGTAATCCCTGGGGTATATCTGCGATCTCCCATCCATTGGTCAAGATTTCTCTTGAACAAGGCCAGCGAGGTGCTCTGCCTCACATGTACCGGGATTTTGTTCCACAGCATAGGGAGTCTTTGGGTGATGAATCTATCCCTCCAGCACGTCCTATTAATAGCCGTGTCAAGGTTTAAGTCTCCCGCCCTTGTGGCTCTGATGGATCTAGATTTTTTGAGGTGAAGCATATTCATCAAATCTGGGTTTGACATGGCCTTGTATGTTAGGCAAAGGTCACCTCTGAGCAAGCGGTGTTACTGAATAGAGCTGGAGTTCTTTCAGTCGGGCAGCATAGGACAGATTTTTGAGACCCTTTATCCTTTTGGTGAGGAACTTTTGTGGCCTTTCCAGCTGCTGCAAGTGTCGGGTCAGATACATTCCGAATGGGGCATTGTACTCAATCATTGGTCTGATGAGTGATGAGTAAAGGGAGACTATGACCTCCCTTGATCTAGATGAGAATCCCTTCATGATAAGGTGGGCAATGTAGAAGGTCTTCCTAACTACTTTAGCTACATGGGTGTCGAATGACAGACTACTATCAACCTGGGTCCCCAGGTCCCTGATAACTTCTTCTGTGCTCAGTGGATTGCCACCTATTTGGTAGCTAGGAGTAACCTTGTTTTTCTCGAAGGGTATGACTATGCATTTTTTGGCATTTAACTTTAGGCCGTGGCTCTGGCACCAGTTATCCATTTCTGTGAGACCCTTCTGAAGGATATCTGTGTCAGATGTGTTTTCTACTATGGCGCCCAGTTTTCAGTCATCTGCAAACTTTGTCAGGCATAACCCTCCTGTGTTTGCTTGTACTTCGGAAAAGTAGATGCCAAACAAGAGTGGGCCCAGGACTGAGCCCTGTGGGACACCACTTGTGACAGGCTTTGAGTCTGACATGGCGCCAGCAACTCTGACCCTGTGGGTTCTGTCACTCAGCCAGTTTGCAACCCATCTTGTGATGTATGGGTTGACATTTAAGCTGATGAGTTTTTCAATGATACCCGAGTGGGGTATTGTATCGAAGGCCTTAGCCAGATCGAGGTAGGCTGTATGGACTGCCTTTCCCTCATCAATGGCTTTGGTGACTGTTTCAAAAGTCAACCAAGTTTAAAAGGCATGATCTGCCTTTGACAAAGCCAAACTGGGTTGGATCCAAAGTCTGCAAATTCCCTATGTCTTTATTTATGAGGTCCATTATGATCCTCTCCATGGCTTTGCAGATAAGGCTTGTCAAGCTAATGGGCGGTAATTTCCAGGGTCGGTGGAGGCACCGCCTTTGTGAAGTGGTACCACAGTTGCAGTGCGCCACTCCTGGGTATGTATCCAGAGGTAAGACTTTGATTAAACAGCTGTCCTAGCTGTGGGTTTAATTCCTCATTGAGTTCATGGAGCACACAGCCGGGGACACCATCAGGTCCCATGGATGCTGTGTTTTTGCTTTGGAGAGAGCAGTTCTCACTTGGGCGCTGGAGATGTTTGGGGGCTGCAATCGCTTGGTATAGATATCTCTCCTTTTGGGGAGGGGAGAAGTTTGCACTGAACCTGTCAGCCAGTATGTTGGCAATGTCTGTAGGATCAGTAATCTTCACATCATTTTGAACTAGCTCTGAGCATATCTGGGAGTTTCCTCCCAGGTTTCTAACATAGCTAAAGAAGGCCTTATGATTGTCTTTTGAGTCTTTAGCTATTTTTCTCTCGAAATTTGCTTTGGATGATTTTATGAGAGCTCTTAGTTTTTTACTTATAGTGATCAAGGGTGTCTTACCTTTTAAGGATTTTGCTCTATCTTGTAGTAGCTTCCTCCTTTTGTTGTAGAGTTTGTTTATGGCTGGGGTCCACCAGACTGGACGTTTGCTTTTGGTACAAAGAGTCTTTGTTTTGCTTGGGATTGCCTTATCCATGCAGTCCTGCAGGTGCTGGCAGAAGGCATTTGTAAGTGATTCAGCGGCTTGAGTACTGTTTTCCACGCTCGGGGCCTTAAAGGAGACCACACTAGTCTTTAGAAGTGTGAAGTCGGCTTTTGAGAAGTTCTTTACTGTGGTCTTTTTTATTTCAGGTGGGGGTGGGATGAGGACCTCCAGCGAGATTAGTTTGTGGTCTGATCTCACCAGTGAGGGGTACACCTCCGGTGTTGAACATTGTGCTCCCATGTTCGTGATGATGAGATCAAGTATGGTATCTCCTCTTGTGGGGATGATGACTAGTTGTTCCATGGCATTTGAGTTTATGAATTCCAGGAACTTTTGGGCTAGGGTGTTTGGGCTTGAGTAGTGTTCCCAGTCTATATTAGGGTAATTGAAGTCACCTAGTATGATGGTGTTTGGTGATACATTTATCCCCTCTAGTGTTTTCAGGAGGGCCATGTGAGGTTCCTGAGTTTGTGAGGGTGGCCTGTAACATGCTACAATTTGCAGAGCAGTCTTGCCTATGGTTAATTGCACCTGGATGGTCTCCGATGCATCATGGGTTGCCACCAGTCTTGAGGTGTGGGTGTCCTTGATGAATATGGATACCCCCCCTCCTTTCTTGGTATTGTCCGGATTTTGGGGCCGGAACGCATGATATGAGGTAAAACCTGATAGCGCTGGGGTGCTCTCAGGAGCCTTGAACCAGGTTTCTGTCACAGCACAGACATCGATGTTCTCCATACTGAGAAGGGCCTCGAGTGCGTGCATTTTGAGATTTAGACTTCTGGCATTGAGCAGCATTACCCTTAGTTTTTTCCTTTTTGTGTTCTAGGGTGGTAGGTTTGAATTTGAGCCTTGCCTAAAAAGGCACTATGGGGGTGGCAGGAGCCTTTGCCAATATCCGAATCCCAGGGTGACAGGTGCAAGCCGTCCTTTGGCAGCGTGGCTTGTCCAGCATGTCATCCCAGGCAGACAGACACTGGATCCCCTTTGAATGACACCAGTGTTTAAGCCAATTGTTAAAGCTGATCATCTTATCTCTGTATTGTGGCATCATTCTTGGTGAAGGTAGGATACTGCTCAAGGTCAGGGTCATACCTTCCTGGGCTACATAATCAGAGAGCTCCTCAATGTCTCTTTTCATGTAGTCCAAGGAGGTACGTCTCAGGTCGTTTACACCAGCGTGGACAATGACTGAGTCATATTTGTACCGGCTGTTGAGAGACCTGAGTGCTTGCGTTATGTGGCGGATTCTAGCGCCCGACAGGCAGCTTACTGTGACCTTCTCCTTACTCAGTCTGGTGAGCAGGACGTCAGTGTGTCTGACTATGGAGTCACCAATGACTAGTGTGTCTAGCATTGTGTTTGGCCTTAAGGGCTGTGACTGTTTGACACTCTGACTGTGAGGTCTATGTGTTGCAGGTGTTGTGTTCTGAGGTGGTGGTTGTTTGGGTGTCTGCTTTGGTGGCCTCTGCTGTTTTGGTAGATTTTTGATCAGAGCCTCCAAGTATGTCTTTGTGTGTTTATGTGTATGATTTGAGGTTGTAATGGTACTATGTGAGACTGGGTCTATAGTGTGTGTGGTAACCTTCTCCTCCTGACTGGTCTTGCCAGTCCTATGTTGAGAGAGCTCAGCCTCCAGTTTGGCCGTATAGTTGCATCTCTTGCATGTATTTGTGTTTTGTGGGAGGAGGAGAGGGTTGTCTGTGTACATGAGGCAATTGTAACATTGCCTCAATATTCCCAGGTTCACCAGCTGAGCAGGAGAGGACACTAGCAACTGATCCCTCGACATGCTAGAAGGAATAGACAAAAACTTTAAAAAGATTCCGGGGACGTGGGTGACCGAGAAATGGGGGGTTGCCTTTTTGGGGTACTATCTATGACAAGAGTGCCGTATCAAGGTAATAAGTACTGTAGGAGCAAGTGCTACATTTAACAGATAGAGAATAGTCTACTTGGAGTCAAGTAGAGATGATCTTTTTAATTATAGGATACACTGATTAGATCAGTTTAGCAGATGTCTATTAGTGTTTGTGCTTTAAAATGTAAAATAAAATGTTTAAATGAACTCCAAGTCATCGTAGAAGTAAAGCAGTATGCACATTACAGTGTTTATGGTAAATGGGGTGAAATAGCCAAGTAATGGGACATTGGAATAGCTGCAGGGGGAACCCCCATTTGACCATGATTTTGTGAGGGGGAAGGGGGCAAACTCAGCCCTGGCTGAACTATACCTCTCAACTATCCAGATTTTTCCAGAATGAATAAATTTTTGCTTCTTATTTTTGGTTTGTTCCTCATAGCATTTCTGTTTTTTCTGGCAAATCATTTAGGCATGACAGACATTGAGTTTCAGACTTCATACCCTTCAGAAAAATGCATGCTAAAGCAAGACCTGTTATTCTGTCAACTGTCTAAATTTATACAAGAGCAATTTTTAGTACTGTTTGCAAGTCCCTCCAATATATTTGGTCTTGTCCATATTTCCTGCATTAAGAGGTTGAGAGGTATGAGCAAATAAATCATTTTATAGAATTAGGTATATCCAAACCTCTCAACTGCCCTCAATTTTGTCTCAAAATGTGGCTCTCCCCCTAATAATCCCTCCGCAAAATGACAAATTTGGAAGAAAATGTGGAGGGTTTACATTTAATAAATAATTGTAATGATCAGAGTTATAGATGACTTTTAATTTCAGAAATGCATTTAGATTCTCTTATTTTGTCAGCTGCTCAAGTTAACAGTACTAATACTAAAAAAGTGTCCCTTCTTTGACAGGTTCCCAGCTGTATAGTGGGGCTATTTTATATTTTTGCATCACATTTTTGGTCTGTTTTTCATAAAATTCTGTTTTTTTGGCAAATTAGTAGCAAATCATTAAAGACTGAAGTTAGAAAATAATGACAGACATTTGAGTTTCAGATTTCATGCCCTTCAGAAAATTCATACTAATGCAAGACCTACTATTCTATTATCTTTCTAAGTTTATAAGAGCAATATTTAAAAAAATGTCCTTATTTTTGGGCCTTTATCCCACTTCTGTTGATGGCTTTGTCCAGATTTCTTGCTCTGAGGTTGAGAGGTACGACAAATGTGTCAGGGCCATCAGCATCAGCCAGAGACATTTCAAATTGTGACATACCTGTTGCATCTCACTCCCCCATGTAGTGTCTCTGGATGTGTCCAAGCAAGGCAAGGTTCAGTTATGCAGTGTAAGTGTGCAGCGTATCCCCCCATCCAAGATAGACACAGGTACTACAGTGGCTTTTCATCTGTCCTTTATTTTGCAGAATGTTCTGGTTTTCTGTCATCATTTTATATTGTTGATTTATGCTTCTTCTTATTCAGAAAATGAATGTTGTTGCAGAGCCTGCTGCTCTGTGTTTAAATAGCAATGCTTTAATGGCCATCAGGTAAGCTTGTCTGAGATTGTAAGATGCAAGTAAGCTTTAATAAGCATACTGTTAAATAATTACCAACACTGAAAGCCTTTTTGTTGTTGCCACGCAGAGAACATTTACATAACTAGATTGTGTATAAGCCTTAGGTATTGAAATGCATATGACAGTATTTGTAATAAAGAGCAGGATTACAGTATTTTCAGAAGCTCATTACATTTGTTGAAGACGTGCAGTCATCTTTGTAGGCTTTACCAGTAAACTAAATAGAATTCCAATCTATCGTGTGTGGTCCATAACCAGTGCAGTAATCCTTTAAGCAATTTATCTTGAGCTTGTTTCTTGTGTGCTGTTCATTTTTTACTTCGATCGTGTTTTCCCCATGAAACAAGTAGATAGTTGTTGTCAGGCAGCAGGTCTTTTATAAAGCTGAATATAAATTAGAATTAGAATTGCAGTGCAAGGAGAAGTGATTTGAGTTGAGTGCTGCTTGTTTTTTTTATACTTTATTTTGACTGGCATTCCAGTAATGTATTTAAAAAGTAATTTCTCTTTTCATGCCTCACAATCTTTTTGTTTCCATCTAGATATTAAGTAAGCTGTCATATAGCCAATGCACTGAAATATTTTTTTCTTCTACACTTCATTTTGTCTTGATTGGACCCATATAATGATGGTTTGGCACCCAGGGCAGCGTATTTAATTAAAGTCCCAGTTGTTGTGGTTTTTAGCATAGTTCCACCCCTTTCTAGTTGGCTATGCCACTTCCCATTGGCCCCGCCCATCCAGCTGTCTCCTGCAGCCCCCCCCCTTTGATTTGAAGCCACCAGCTGCCACTGCCATGCAGATCACTTACAGAAGCTGTCATACAGTCAGTATTTGCTGAAGCAGTTGACATTTCAAATCCCATGTCATAGCAGGATAAAAAACTAATAAGATTCCTGCATATTTGAAACATAAAATTATAGAAATTATTTCATAGAGCAAGTAAAAATCCATTGCCAGTCATAAAATCTGTTTTTCTAGGATTAGCTATATACACTGGTAAAGACTGCTCGCCTTGAAGGAATTTCCACCATTGTTTAAGAGCACTATCAGGGGTTTCCAAACAAATTAATAGGCCATCCACAAATAGAGCTGAGCAACCCACATTTGTCTACAGGAGAGATAGGTTCATAGTTGAATACTAGGCTAAATTTTCTGCAGGGGCATTTTTAGTGTAACCAATAGCATGAGGTCACAATCAAATCTTATAGTGTCTGTGAGGAGAAGATCTTAACCATTATGCCTAACCCTCCCCCTAAGGTTGCTTTCAAGGGCTCAAAGGGCAAAATAAATAACATGGCAACAAGTGGACAACCTTATCAAACTCCCCTTAGAAAAGGATAGGATATGAAGAGGTCTGTCTGAACTATGTCAGATGATCCTGGCTATATATCCCTTAATGCTTCTATAAAGCAAAGTGGGAATTTAAAATGCTCAAGAATTTCAAACAGAAAGGGCCATATCACATAGTCAAAGGCTTTTTCTGTGTCTACAGCTAGAAGATCCCAAGGAGTGCACATGAAGTGCCTTCCCTCAAGCCATTGTGCCACCTAGAATGCATTTTTTTCAGGCAGCCCTTTATTTTATTAAAACAAACTTGTTAAGGATGAAAAAGAGTTGGTATCATGGGGGTTAAATGCACCCCCATACTTCCATATAGACATTACAATCAATATTTCAAAGAGATATACAGTGATAGTTATTTGGAAGGGTAGACACTATTCCTGCTTTTAAGAGCAGCACTACAATAGATTTCTACCAAGATGGAGACACATGATTTCATTTGGATACACCAGAGCACACCTGCTAAAGGATACCCATGGTGATGGGAGCTGTCAATATACTTCTGCAGACAGGCCTTCTCTCCCTGGTGCTTTGCTTGCCTTTAGATGTCTGATTGCACAAAATAATTCATCCGTTGTGATGGGACTACTTAAATCATGTCTCGTATCATTTATAAGTGCTGGTGGATAAGAAAGAACATTACTTGTGTTCCATGATAATTCTTCTAAATAAGTGTTGAGATTCTTATCAGCATAGATATCTCTATAGTACTTTCTAAATTGCACTAATACCTCTTAGACTGATGATAATCTCTCATTGCTAAGACCTTCCAGTCATCAGAGAGGAGGCCTGCACAGCTTTAAATCTATATTTCATAGCCAGCCTAGAGCAAACTTGGAAGCTGGTTTCATTGTATTGAACACACAACCTGCCTAGAGTAACTTGGTTTTTACATTGATATGTTTTTGTAATTATCCTTGATGGGTTGAAGAACCTGTAGCAAGGAATGTAACTTATCTAAAACACACTGAGACTGTAATTGCATGTACAGATTATGAAGACAATTAATTATAATGATTTTATTGTAGCTGCTCATCAAACCATTTGCACAGGATTGCAAACATGTATGAATAAAATCATTGAAGGTAAAATATGTGGAGAGTGTGCTTGCACTTCATGAATCTGCAAACATTTTTGGGCAGTTTCTTTAAGCAGTGTGGTAAATTCAGGCCTCCTTTTATAGAATGGAAATAACCTCCAAAATCAAAAAGCAGGTGGACTTGGATTAGCTAACTAACAAACCAGGTGGTCAGAGTAAGGGCAAACCAGGTGGTCAGAGTAAGGGCAATGAATCATGCTTTCAATGGATATAAATCAAGCAGCAACCTATCAAGGTATGCCCTTGTGTAGATATTCCAAATCATAGGGAATAATCAATCAATATAGGGGTTTGAGTAGAATGTCATACACCTAGGTCAATTTCAGAAAATTCAAAATGCATTCATAAATTTCACCAAGGCTGAAATATGGTGAGGGTTATATGAGTGTACTGGAGAAGTAATGCAATTAAAATCTCCAAGAAGAATCAGGGCATCTTTAACTCTTTTTTGTATACAATGAAGTACTTACTGGGAATCCTTAATCTCCATAACAAAGTGTAGGTAAGCATCAGTGTGTGTAATGACATTATTGGCATAGTTAAACACCAATTATCCAGCCTCTACGACTTCTAAGAAGAAGCATAAATCAACAAAACTGGAGTGTAGAGCTTCTTTTTTTAATAAGCATGACCACCACTTCCCATTTGCTAGAAATATGAGCAGAAGAAACTACGGGTCTATATTATATGATCAAACTTTCAAAAGTTCGACTGTCATATGGTTGACACCATATTATCGAATTATTGAAAGTTCAAACATTTTAACGGAGATGTCCATACAGCGAGGAATGAGAATATTTCCCTTTTCTACACTGTAGTGCAATCTCAGAGTTGGTATATTTAAAGAGTGGGGGTGTGGGGGGTGCAGGTGGGCTTGCCCCCTTCTTAAAATGTTCAGGTAGGTTATTTGTGTAGCTTATTTTTTTTATTAGATTTTCGAACTTTTAAAAGTTCGATCATATGGTGTCGACCATATGACAGTCGAACTTTTGAAAATTTGATTATCTGATATAGATCCAGAAACTACAGTGTGATACCTCCAACATCCTTCCTTAGCATGCTCTGCAGCAGGGAGACATGTCCCCTGAAAACCTAGAACATTGTCTGACCCAGGCATGCAAATTACAGCATAATGCTTACACTTATCAAGAGTACCAGAACTTGTCAGAGATTTGAGATGCATGGCTAAGCATAAAAAGGCCCTTCTGGTCGTTAGCCTAGTAAACACCTATGAATCTATGAACCTATAAGCAGCTGGATTGTATACTAATCAACCAATACAAGATGGAGGAGCTAGTGAACAAGCTATAAAGCAATTGTGTAGACTCCATGCTGGTTATTCCGGTGAATTGCAAAACCTATTGGAATACACCCATGGAAAGAAGTCTACACAAAAAGAATGTTAGGGGCAGCTGTTGCTTTTATTCATGTGTGTGTGCAACAGGCTGAAGTCTATGCTGCTGCTGCTGCTAACAGACCACAACCAAGAAATAGAACAGTTTTTAAATCCTGGTTTACTTATCACAACCTATATGATGTGGTAATTGTAGAGCACTGCAGGATGGATAGAGACACACTATTGGAACTCTGCAATTTCTGTCATCCTCAACTTAGAGCCAGGGCAAATTGAGGGGAATCCATCCCAGTGGAGACAAAGGTAAGTGCAACACTTAGAATCATAGCTACATATACCTTTTAGAGACCAACAAGGGACATGCTGGGGGTGTTATATTAGCATTCAGGATCCTCCATCAATTCTTGGATGCTATGCTCCAGCATGCCAGTGACCACATATATTTTTCTTGCACTCCTGAAGATAGGGCCAAAAATATGTAGGAGTTCTACCCTGTAGTTCACTACCCTGAAGTACTGAGTGTCATAGATTGCACACTTACAGACATTAAGGCACCACCTGGGGGAACAGGGAATTCTCTACATTAATAAAAAGGGCTTTCACTCTATTAACTGGAAAGTCATGTGTAATGCCAAGAGAATCATCTTGAACATGTGTGCTGGCAACCCTGGCAGTTACCATGACTCACATATCTGACACATCTCCCAATTGTATCAGACATTTGGTAGGGGGGGATATCCCATAGGGTCATTATAATTTAAATATTGTTTTAAATTGTTCATCTGTACTGACATAAACATGTCTGGCTTACCATGTGCACATGAGAGTCTCCTGTGCATGCCAGATGGTCCTGGAAAAAGTTAATCAAAAGGTAAGGACAACATCATCACAATTAACAGTAACACTGGGGTAATACTTTTTCCCCTTTATATGCCCATTAACTAAACTTTCAACAAGAACTTGGATGACAACTCCAATCTAAGCTAATCAATCAGAATGTGTTGTTAACTGTAGCAATCCTCAACCCCCCCCCCAAAAAAAATGAAGCAGCAGTAATGTATTTATTTAAACTGTTTTACTATACAACAGTATTCAACAACTGAGATAAAACGCCTACCTGGAAGCTCGTCCTGGGACATGCTTGCTGTCCCTGAAATAGTAGTGTCATGCCCGTGCACTGGCCCAGTAATCAAGGTGCCTCAATCCTCTCCACTAACACCAGTGAGGGATGTACATGTTGGGAGGATGACAAGTGCACACACAGTAAAGTACAATTTCCCTTAAGAGCACACAGGGATCACAGTCAGTCTGGGGCTGGTTTCTCACTCTCTCCAGATCCCCAGTAAGACTCCCCACTGGCACAGCTATAGGGTTAAGATCTCTGAGCTGAGTGGTCAAGCCAAAACCTCCATTATGCTCTCTGTCCAACCAGTGCTTTGTGTCCCTGCCCAAGTAGCTGACAAACACACACTCACACACTTTGAGATTTGATTTATATACAAACACACAGACACTCCTGGGGAAGGCTGGCACAGGTTCACTAGCTATGTCTCCTTCTGCCCAGACTATACAGTAGTACCACCTGCCACCAACCACCCTTATCAGCTACTATAAAGGACCTTACCAAAGGGTGTCCAATTCTACCGTGCAATGTTATTATTATCTAAATGGTAAGTATGTCCAAGGCTAAGGCTGTTTAGGAGTGGCCTATACAGTGGCACCAAATACATATGCAAGTAATCTAAGAGCATAAACATCTCTATACAAAACAGCCACAATTAATAGGTTTAAATATATTTAATAATAAATAATAATAGAACAAGACAATATTCAATAACTCAGTACAGTGACAATAGAGTTCAGAATCACAGGAAATATTTTAAAACAACATTGTAGACAGTCTCACATAAATATAGAAAACAGCTAGACTAATCTTACTGTATTTCTATTCATCTCTAAGAGAAGTCATTGTACTTAAATAACTTACTTACTGAGCAAGACAAGTGCTGGTGAGTGGAATGTTTTCAGATTCAGAGACAAATACAAAAATGCACTGCCTTTTTCTCTGAGATAGTCCTTAAGTTAATAATACACATTACTACTCAATCATCTCAGATTACATCATTCTTTGAAACCTCTGCCTAAGTTTCCCAGGCTAGCAGGAACTTAAAGTTTACATGTCTCTGTTAAAAATACTTATCTCTCAGAAGCTGACAATTCTCTCTTAGAAGCTTGCCTGAAACTGAAAGTCGTAAAACAATTACTTTGGAAACCTGTAATTACCTCTGTTTCCAAACAATAGACAGAAGCCCCTAGCCTGGACATCCTGTCTCTTAGCTGAGATAAACTAACTTTATAACACATTGTAAAATGCTTTGCCAACTTATTTTCTTAGAATTTGCAAGTTAACTCTGTATGGCCCAATTTCTACTATGAAACCATACATTTGCATTGACATGTAGTTTATACACATTTCTGCTGTTTTCCAGCAGGGTGCACTGTGGTTACAGTCTTGAAGCTCAGTACAGAACATATGGTTTTCTTACATTTTTAAGGCAAGCATACAAATCATATTACTATTCACAAATGGCATAGAATTATTTACAAAATTCTATCTAGCTGGGCTGGCAGTGTCACATTTTATATAAATCATATTAATATTTTCAAGTAACATATAATTATTTATAAAATTCCAACTAGCTGGGCTGGCTGCATCTCAGTTTATCTCAAGTAGCACTAATGTTGAGAACATGCTACTCTGCACTTTCCTGGGAGCTATTTGGATCCCTAACAGTGGACAGGAACTCTTCATTTGGTGCTAATGGTGGTTCTGTACCCATCCGATCATAGCCCACTGCATCTGCTCTCTTCTATGAAGATGAGATCATGTCAGTGGCCCTGTGGCACACCTGCTCATATGTCCTGCCGTGGCCACCCATGGCAATTATGTATTTATTTATTTATTTACATTTGTTGACTGGGAGTGTCGGATTGGACATAGGTCCATTTTCAGCGGAGGCCTGGGGAGAAAAGCTCCACAGTTAAAATATACAGAAAGTAGTTACATTGGATTTACATAGCAATTAACAATTTGATCAACATAGCAATTAACAATTACAAACATTAATTTGTAATTGCATTACACTGCAATGCATTGGCATTAATATCATCAACAATCTACTGCCAAACCTGTATTCTACATGACATATCTCCTTGTCCCCTTTCAAGTAGGAAGCGTCAACAATGACATGATTTTCAGCATTAGTGAAGGGTGTTCTTCGAGGATTGAGATGTTTAGGTGGCAGAGTCTTAGGTATCACGTAACTACAAAATAACTGTTTCCAGATAAAACAGAAAAGGTAGCATTTCAGTATTACCCACTGGAGAAACAAAAAAAGTCTACAGATTTGAAATACAAACAACAGGCTAGATGCAAAAAAGGAAGTAACAATAGCTACATATCCTTGTTTTGTGCAATAACAGACATGCAGCTCCCCCCCCACAAAAAAACTGGCAAATAACACATTTTGCTAACAAACCATCTTTGAAATGCTAAAAGTACTATCAAATGAACTGTCCCTGAAACATGTCTACAGATTTAACACAGAACATTCCATTTTAAGGTATTGTCAATTATGTACACCTGTGAAATGCCCTGACAAACATACCCATGGCATCAGTACACGTCTAACTAATGCATACAGATAAAAAGTGTAAAAACCTTTACTACAGATTTTACTTTATTACATTCCAGCATATGCAGTATGTAGCTGACAAAATACAAGCATACATTCTCAAGTTCAGTAATCCTCTGTGCAGATATATCCCAAAGTAATAGCCTCTTTTCTGTATTCTCCACATAAATAAGTCTCCTCACCTTCAGTTTCCCTAACTACACCATTGCTTTTTTGCAGTGCATATTCAGGGCTGTTGGCACAGTGAAGATGCAAATCAAGCGTGAACTCATTAGAATTGCTAAATCCCAAATACCTGGCTCCATGTAGTAGATATAAACATAGTGCAGGCCCTCCCTCAGTGTTTCTTTTTAACGGATTGTAACTGTGAATGATTACTGGTTGGGAGAAGGAAAACACAACAGTACTGCAGGTTGCCATACATCCAGTGGGTGTGTCAGGTTAGACTTACAAAATGATAGATGTATTGTTAGAAATGAAAGTAAGCAGCACACAAGTCACATGTTCTGTTCATCCAACCTCCCCTTCATTTGTTGGCAACTGCATATGATAGTATTGACATTTAATATCCTCACACATTTTAAGGCCAATGATATAGAATGGCTTACAGACTGCATGCTCACATTACTGGTCAGATAAGAGCAGAATGACTAACAAACACAGAGAGATAAGACAGAGATGTATATTTGCAAGCAATAGTTATAACTGGTTGTTTGATCATTTAGTGCACTACATCCAAAAATAATAAATGTACAAATAACAGTTGTATAGTTTCATATTACTGTTGATGATATTGCAGTTGGTTGTATGCAGAATGATTTCATTTCCTTTCTGCAAAGCTGTTTATGTGGTAAAGAGGGATAAAGCACCCTTCCTGTGTTCTGAAGCTTCACTGGAGTGATAGTTCAAATCCAGACTTATGTAGAAATATGTAATGTGTACCAATACTTTGTGCTGTGCATGTTATAGATTATTTTCCTCATTTTAACTACTTGTCCCTTTTTTTTTTTTTTTTTGGTGGAGGCAGTGTTTGTGTGATGTGCCACGTAGGGCAATCATGGTAAATGGAGGAAAATTAATGTCAGGTTTGGCTGTGCTTATCTCACTGGCACAAAGCATGGCAGTGTGAAAACTGGACAACTGGCACACCCAGGAAGAAAACAGAACACCTGCAGACTGGACTCAGATGAGACAGCCAATAACTGAAACCAGATACATTCAATTAATTTGTTTGGGCACCGCACAAATCTGCTAAGTGGAGTTGCACAGCGGTTAACACAGAGACCTTAAAAATTATTAGCAAATTAGGTAATGTCATGTAACTAGTCCTGTGGCAGCAGGTGTAAGTGCAGGGCTGGAGTACAGATGGTTCTGGGTTCTACTACATGGTGTGCAACCTTTTTGTTTTACTGTTGTGGTTGCGCATTTTATAGCAATAATCTGAAAAATAGACAAATGTTATTTCAACATTCTTGTGGCAACAAGTGTAGGACTGCAATGCACATGGTTCAAATACAGGATATTCCAGACATTTTTATTGTTGTTCCACTTCCCATTAAATTCACTCTCACTTATAACACTTTACATAGTGGAGCGAATATGAATTATATGTATGAGGAATGATACACCATTATTGTCTTTTGAAATGTATGACTAAGGGTCTACCATGTACTATATTTTTATACGTATAATTCTGCTGTCTGGACTTGCCTGGCCTTCACAATTATATAAAACGCATACATACATGTGCAACAGCTCAAGCTTTCATCTGTATTTATGTATGATTCCTCACCTGAGTAGCACTTCTTCTGTGGCAAAGATGGAAAATCAATGCTGTGGAAGAAAATGTTTTGTCCCTTATGCCTAGCGGACGGATATAAAGGTAGCGATCCTGCTGAATGATACCACACCAAAGGATTGGAAGACAAAGTACAAAAAGCAAGTGTAGTATCAAAACGCGTAGGAACATCCAAAAACACTGCAATTCAGTTGAATACCAAGCGAGACACACTAGCAGCACTTATAAAGGACAAATCTTTTATTTGGAGACAAAAATGAGCGCTTTCGCGTGGACATCCACGCTTCATCAGATATTGTAATGAATGTGCCTTCTCAGCTTAAATATGAATTCAGAAGGCGGGAAAATGCTCATTAAACAATTAACCACAATCAATGATCAATCCAAACAGATTAAAACTAAACCTTATAGCTACTTAAAAGGGCTACGTTCAAAATGGAACAGGGCTAGCATCAAAGCGATGTTTCCTGGTTCCTATGCCCTTTAAAACGGCACTGAACATATGTTAAAATCCTTATACACATACTAATTAAAATATAGACCTAACTCATTAGGACATGACTTTATCATTTCTATCACCCATATATAAATACGTTTAACACTCTAGTGGCAATAAATGATAAATAATAATAGTAACAAGTATTATGGATGTAACATTTTAAACATAATTCATAGGACACAAAAAAACGATAATCTCATATACTAAATATAAACTTAAATACAGAAATATAACATAATGTATCATGTGTATGACTTTCATATATACCTCATAAAAATAATAACAGAAACAAAAGTACAAACAAATTTCATGGAGCCATACTTTTTTAAAAACAAACAACCTTATGCCTAGGTTTGAATACCACAGTGTAAAAATCAATTTTCTCAGTGTATAAAGGTAAAAACAAATGTGTGAGATCATTACATTTATGTCCGCAGTGTATGTCTGCAAACCTAACTCACTTAACATATACCTTCCAATTTTTTATATATATTTCCAGGCTGCATCAGTAGACACCCCTCAAACTAAGACCAAGTTTCATATTAACCTTCCAATGTCAATTATTTAATTCCTATCTGCTTGGCACTGCTGCTCTCTCCTTAACATACCACAAACGTGGTTGGCATAATTGCTCAAGTTTGCGCACTACCATCAGTTTCCATTGCTCTAGTTTGACTGGTAGACATGGCTGGCATTAGAGGGGAAGGTGCCAGGTTTAGGACACAGAGGTGGGGTGTCCAGGATATTTATTGGACTCCTGGTAAAGCACCACAGCCAAAGGCTTCTGCAGGGTGGCTAGTCTGGCTCCCAGTATAAGTCTGAGGCATGGAACAATTTGGCCAGGATGTATCCAGTGCCACTGGTATCCCACACACTGGAGAGTAATGTAGGCATCATTTTAATGACTTACACAGGAGAAAAAGGGATATTCTCAATCATTAGTTGGAGAAATTTGAGACTGCAGACATACCACACAGCTGTTAGTATGAAAACAAGAGAGTACTTGTAAGACTTATAAAGCTAAATATAGGCAAGACTGGTGTACATAATGCTCTTCTGTTCTTTCCCCAGCTGCCACTGAGTGTGAGTTCAATTGTCAGGCTCAAGTTGCTTGATTGGAAAGACTGAGGGAAGCAAGTGGTATGTACACAGCAGAAAAGAAGTGTTATTGTAGCATTAAAAGTTAAATATAGCTTTTTTGTTCTTTTATAGAATTGTATCAAATTGAGCATGCATATCCCACCTGTAAAAGCATGTATGCATGCATTAGCCTGTAGCACAGACCAATTGTAAAAGTCCAATATTAGACCATAGTCAGAGGCTGTAGGTTCAAATACCACAATTCTAAACTCCAGGCTAGTTGCTCAGCATAATGCAGCCAAGGTTATCCAAGTGCAACTAACTCTGGGCAAAACTGCAATCCAAATTGTAGCTTGCTACAGATCACCCACCATGCACCAGGATTCCCACTCTTTTTTTCTTAATGCACTGGAAAATATTAGGGTTCAACCAAACACCCTAATAATGGGCGATTTCAATTACCCCACCATTAACTGGGAAAACTACTCATGTAACAACTCCTTTGCTCAACGTTTTCTGGAATTCATAAACTCCAATGCCCTAGATCAACTTATCCACACCCCCACCAGGGGCAACAATATCCTAGATCTAGTCATTACCAACATGAGTGACCGGTGTTCCACACCTAAAGTCAATGCCTCATTGGTCCGATCCGACCATAAGCTAATTACCCTAGATATCCACATCCTGCCCCCACCCCCCATTAAGGAAACCATGGTAAAAATTTTCTCCAAAGCCAACTTCATGCTTTTTAAGACAGAAGTGGTGAACTTCATGACACCCATGCAGATGGACAATACAGTTATGACTATGGAATCCTACACAATTGCACTTTATAAGGACTTACATGAGTACTTGGATCATGCTATCCCAAACAGAGCCAAAACGCTATCCTCCAAAAAAAGGAAGCCAATCTGGTGGTCCCCTGCCATAAACAAACTGTACAACAGAAGGAAGAAACTGTTGCAAAAGAGAGTAAAATCCCATGAGGTGAGGAGCTCCCTGGTCAGCCTCAGTAAGAAGCTCCGATCCCTGATAAAATCTTCCAACGCTAGTTACGAAAACAAGATCGCCACTGATTCTAAAGACAACCACAAAGCATTCTATAGCCATGTCAAGAATCTCAATGGCAACACTCAAATCTTCTCTGAGTTACAGCACAATGGCACTAAATATACAGACCCAACTGATATTGTCACCATCCTGGCAGATAGGTTCAGTGCTAACTTCACCCCCCTCTCACCCCCTAAAGAGCCCATCTCTATACCGGAAGAATGCAAAGTTCCTGTAATCATGGCTACACAGGTAAAAACCACACTCTCCAAAGCCAAGAACACAGCATCCATGGGACCAGACAACATCCCAGGCTGCATTCTACACAAACTAAAGAATGAACTGGCACCCCACCTAAGTACCATGTTCAATCATAGCCTCTCCTCAGGCTTTGTGCCTGCTGAATGGCACACAGCAACGGTTATCCCACTCCACAAGGGGGGAGCCACCACGGACCCCGGGAACTACCGCCCCATTAGCCTGACTAGCCTAGTCTGCAAGGCCATGGAATGTATAATCATGGAACTTATAAACAAAGACAATGGTAATCTCTAAACTCTGGACCTCACCCAGTTCGGGTTTGTAAAAGGCAGATCATGTCTCCTAAACCTGATAGACTTCTTTGAAGCAGTCACTAAAGCCGTAGACAAGGGTAAGGTGGTTCACACAGCCTATCTAGATCTTGCCAAGGCTTTCAACACCATCCTCCACTCTGGAATTATAGATAAACTCACTAAACTAGGTATAAATCCCTATGTCACAAGATGGGTTGCCAACTGGCTCACTGACAGAACCCACACTGTGAAAGTAGCAGACTCCAAATTCGACTTCAGACCAGTGACAAGTGGAGTACCACATGGTTCAGTCCTGGGTCCTCTCCTGTTTGGTATCTACTTCTCTGAAGTACAGGCTAACACAGAAGGTCTTTGGCTAATGAAGTTCACAGATGACTGCAAACTAGTAGCCATAATCAAAACTCCTAACCATGTGGACATCCTACAAAAGGGCCTTACTGAGACAGATGCCTGGCGTCAAAGCCATGGCCTCAAGCTCAATGCAAAAAAGTGCATTGTCATCCCCTTTGATAAAAACTCTGTAGCCATGAACTACAACATAGGCGGTAGTATACTTAACACCGAAAGTGTGATAAGAGACCTTGGGACACAGGTGGACAGAAGTCTCTCCTTTGATAATCACATCGCCACAGTAGTCAGGAAATCCTTCTATGTGGCACACCTCATCACAAAAGGTTTCTCATCCAGAAAAAAAGAGGTAATTGTTCCCCTCTACTCATCACTCATTAGATCCATTATAGAGTACAACGCCCCTTTTGGTATGCACCTCACAAGACATCTACAACAACTGGAACGGCCACAGAAATACCTCACAAAGAGGATTACCGGCCTCAAACAGATGCCCTACGCAGACCGTCTCAAAAAACTCCAGCTTTACTCCATCGCATATCGCCTACTCAGAGGTGATCTCTGCCTAACATACAAAGCTATGTCAAACTCAGAGCTGTTGGACATGCTCCACTTAAAGAAATCCCAATCACTCTGAGCTACACACTCTAGGGACCTAAACCTTGTCACCACAATAAACAGAACATGCCGGAGGGATATATTCCTGTCCCAGAGACTTCCCATACTCTGGAATAAACCACCTATCTATATCAAACAAAGCTCCTCATTAGCACTCTTCAACAAAAATCTTGATGATTGGATGAGAAATAGGAAATTCACCCCGGAGATCACCTCTATGGCTCTGCTCGACAGTGGCACAGGAAAATCATTTTCTTAGGTGGCAAAAGCCAGGGTACCTTTTTGGCTGGGCTTGTATAGGCCCCAGGGCCAATAGCCTAGTACCTACCTATGAACCTAAAATACTGTTATTTCTTCAATAATATTTACACTAATTTAAAAACTCTATACCAGTGGCACAAATGCCCTGCTGTAAACTGAAATCTGTATAACTGGAACAGACACGTGTGCAATGTATGCAAATGTCAAGGATTACTTTCAGCAATCTGTAGTATTGTGTGTATCTGTTTAAGTGTATACATAAATGTAATACTTCAGATAAAAGGGTTATATAATTATATTAATGGATTGTATGTCACATATGATGATACTAATTTTACCTC
Source organism: Protopterus annectens (assembly GCF_019279795.1). Classification (NCBI taxonomy): domain Eukaryota; kingdom Metazoa; phylum Chordata; order Ceratodontiformes; family Protopteridae; genus Protopterus; species Protopterus annectens. Next base: position 742,525,348 of record NC_056749.1, on the reverse strand, counting down.
TTTCTTTCTCTCACCCCAACCCTTATCTCTCTTTTTCTATTTTCTATTATGTGTCATCAAAATGTCTCCATGTCTTGTGGTCTTTCCAGCTGCTGCATGTGTCTGGTGAGATACATGCAAAAGTGAGCCTTATACTCTATTATTATTATTATTATAATGAGATTCTTCAAGTGCATTGCTGTCATACAATCCTAATATCTGAATATGATGATGTGACCTATGCTGTACACAACATAGGCTTTCAATACCAGTGTGGACACTTGTTAGTCAAAGTTCAGATTGCTATCTACATGTGTTACTAGTGCTTACGTCACTGGGTTTAAGCATAGCAGGACTTTTGTTAATCTTGTAATTAACATGAAATTCCACTTTTCATAAAAACAAAATAAAGACACATTTCTGCATTTCTTTGTAGATCATGTGGCTTTGTCACCAATCATTTGTCTATGTTAGGTCCTTCTATAGTATGTGACCATCATTGGTGGCCTCAGTAATTGCACCCAATATGCAAGAATCAGCAAACGCGGTAAGCCAAAGGCCATATACTTTAGCCTAAACTGTAGAGAAATGGATTCCAAACAGTAAAGGTCCGAGCACAGATTCCTGGGGCTTGCCAATGGTGACAGCTTTACTGGTACAGGCTGATTCATCAACTTTCACAGTATGTGTTCTGTCAGTGAGACAACTGGTTACCCATCTACTGATGTAAGGGTTAATCCCCAGCTGGGAGTGTTTCTCAATGATACCTGCAGGAGGGATTGTGTCAAAGCCCTAGGCAAGATCAAGATAGGCAGTATGCACTGTCTTACCTTCATCCAGGCCTATCACACAGAATCAATGGTCTGTGACAACATCACAGATCACCTATGGCATGACTCAACAAATACTCCTTGTTGATATGTCTGAATACACACTTCAACACACCCTCCAGATGGGCTATGTTCCCATAGAAGGGTGTACCTCAACATGCATCCATCTGAGCTGGGGTGGACAGCACCTGATGCATGTATGTTTAGACATATCCTGACTCTCCTCAGCTGTGAGGTCGATCAACATGTCATCATGGAACTTTTCTAAATGGACACTAGTGATATCCTGGTCATGTGCAACAGACCTGTGTGAGTTGTTAATGCTACATCATGCCTATTGCATCTAATAGATGTCCTCAAAGAGGTCATCGAGGGCATGCATGATGACAACACTATCATCCTGCTGAACTTGACCAGGCCAATGCATTTGACACAAATACACACTGAGGTATTCAATCAACACTGTCAGATGTGGCCATAAACAGCTATACCACCTAGTGGGTAGACCAATGGATCGCATACTCGGCATGTAGCTATGTTGACATGTGTGAAGCGACCTATGTCTCAGGTCTAATGATCAGGTCTGTACATCAGGGCTGTCTGCTAGGCCCTTTCCTGTTCATTATTTAAGTGATGGACATCACAGATGACATACACATCCTGTGTCCAAACAGCTCCTTGAAGGATTACAGACTGTGGGCTATCATTATTCCAACTGTGATATTAGTATAATACAGACGGCATCAACACACAGCAAAGATTGCTGCCACAGCCATGAAATCAGAAAAACAAACACACAACCCAAGTATAATGTGGCCATCACACCCTATAATCAGACCAACAAGTTTGTCACTTGTGTCCTGGGGTAGATGGTAAGTGGAACATCCACCAGCATGTGGACAAAGTGCTGACTATGCCATTGAATGTAACAAAAACACTGAGTATGTGAAGAACATCCACATCAGAGGCCATAATACCTACATAGTTCCCAGCCTTCATCACACCAATAACGGAGTACAATGCACCCTTCTTCATGTATCTCACTACACATCTTCCACTGATGAGTAACTGAAATGTACCACATTTGTCACAGTGAGCTGTCACACAGCTTATTGGCCATAACTAGGTATTATTTTTGTGGCATAAACATTACTGTCTGATGGTGCGGAACACCAGTCCAGTTGTTACACCACATAAATGTGTGCTACCTGCTCTGGTGATGCACACAGTACATACATAGGAGTTTGACAATATTAAGGGCATGTATAACATACGTGATAGTGTGACAGAGTGTATTGTTCCATATATATATATATATATATATATATATATATATATATATATATATATATATACACTCACTCTCACACAGACACACACACACACACACACACACACATATATATATATATATATATATATATATATATATATATATATATATGTCATGCACACCAGTCAACTAGCCTGTATTGATCATAATGTTGCATACATGTATAGCAGTGTCCCTCCTAACACCTCCAGCAGATGTTACAGTTCCAGGACAGTGTGCATGGTTACCATCATAGAGTGTGGATGTATCATAATAGTTGTACAAGTGTGTTGTGCAGAATCATCTTTGATCACTCTAAATCACATATGTTATGTCAGAGGCATGGGATTACTGGTGATATCATTCTGATACTGTCCATGATTGTTATTGCTTCTTTTAATGTTGTCCATGAGTCTTTACCTGTGTCCCACTTGCTGGGAACCTCTACTGAGATTACACTCATATTCAAGCAAATCAATTTGCACAGTTTTCCAATATGCACCCTACACCAATTGTATGTCAGATCCCTGATAGATGTCCTCTGCATTATTCATGTAAGGATGATTATGTCACATAAACATCCTCCCCATTGTTATGTCACTTTGTGTGACAGTCACATAATACACATTTTCACTGTGCAGTCCATACTGTACCATATTGCTATGCCATTGGTGTTGCTGCTACAACCATCTTCCATTGATGTGCCCTCATCTGCTGTACATTAGGTTGTTTCACCTGTCCCCTTTCCCTGTGTTCATTCCTACAGTTCATCTGTATAATCCTATTTAATATACATACCTCCACTCTGTGTTTATTTTACATACAGTCCATGTACCCTTACAGATCATTTACACAACTTCAGTACAGAATGCCAGGAATGAGATTTCACAATATTCTGCACTGTGGATACACTGTCCTGTACTTTGTTTGAATGATACACTTAACATTCATAACGCTCAACTGTCCAGATTTTCACAGAATGTCCAGATGTGTTCTTTATCAAATTTGTGACTTTCTGCCATATCATTGGGATGATCTCTGGACTGATGTGACTCAATATTACATACATTTGAGTTTCAGACTACAAATCTTTCAGAACCTGTATCTTAACACAAACCACTGGTTATTCTAGCACATTTCTATAGGGCAAATATGTCAAATATGTCTCTATTTCTGGGTCATTTTTTTCCCATTATGTTGGCCTTTGTCCAGATGTTTTGCAGTAAGAGATTGAGAGCAATCTGTGAAGCCTTGGTGATCACTGTGGCATTCCACACAAAACCACAGACCATAAGTGCTCTGATGTCAACAGGAATGCTATCCTTGATTGCTTACATTGTTTCCTGTCCAGTAACACTGTTGCCAGTCACAAAACCTTACATATTTACATTTAATAGTGGTGCGCAGCATGGCTATGCAATGAGCACTGCTGTTCACTGCGCATCACCACGTACACATGTAAACTCCATGTAGGTTTCTCGTGAAGCCTCCACGGAGTTTATTGAATCCTCAGGCCTGAATAAATCTTAAAGGTATTCAAAATAACTTGAAAGGATTAATACTAGTGAATATGCAATGTCTGTTAAACACAGAGCAACTATTATATATAAATATATAAATATTAGAAGTAACATATCCAAAAATTAACAGCAGACAATATTAAAACTCTTACTAAGCCTATAGAAATTCAAGAAATCAAGAACCACATTAAAGAACTAAAAAATAAATAAAGCACCTGACATACATATTAGTAAAATGTATAATTTTCTCCAAAAAGCAATTATTTACTTCACAAAGTATATAACAATATATACAATTATTTCCCATTGTTGAATATGTTTAATCTTCTTCTTCTTCTTTCAGCTACTCCCGTTAAGGGTCGCCACAGCAGATCAACTGTCTCCATTTCTTCCTGTCCTCTGCATCTTGCTCTGTCACACCAACCACCTGCATGTCCTCTCTCACCACATCCATAAAAATTATCTTAGGCCTTTCGCTTTTCCTGTTACCTGGCAGCTTCATCCTTAGCATCCTTTTCCCAATATACTCTGCATCCCTCCTCAGCACATGTCCAAACCAACGTAATCTTGCCTCTCTGGCTTTGTCTCCAAACCTTCCAATCTGGGCTGACGCTCTAATATAATTGTTCCTAATACTGTCTATCCTCGTCCCACCCAGTGCAAATCTTAACATCTTCAACTCTGCCACGTCAAGCTCTGACTCCTGCCTTTTTGTCAATGCCACTGTCTCCAACCCATATAACATAGCTGGTTTCACTACCCTGTTGTAGACATTCCCTTTTACTCTTACTGGTACTCGTCTGTCACAAATCACTCCTGACACTCTTCTCCACCCACTCCATCCTGCCTGTACTCTCTTCTTCACCTCTCTTCCACACTCACCATTACTCTGAACTGTTGATCCCATGTACTTAAACTCATCCACCTTCACCACCTCTACTCCCTGTATCCTCACCATTCCTCTATCCTCCCTCTCATTCACACACCCATATTCTGTCTTAGTCCTGCTGACCTTCATTGCTCTTCTCTCTAGAGTATATCTCCACCTCTCCAGGGTCTCCTCCACCTGTTCGCTACTCTCACTACAGATCACAATGTCATCTGCAAACATCATAGTCCACGGGGACTCCTGTCTGATCTCGTCTGTCAACCTGACCATCACCATTGCAAATAAGAAAGGGCTCAGAGCTGATCCTTGATGTAATCCCACCTCCACCTTAAACGTATCTGTCACTCCCACCGCAGACCTCACCGCTGTCACACTACCCTCGTACATATCCTGTACCACTCTTACATACTTCTCTGACACTCCCAACTTCCTAATACAATACCACAACTCCTCTCTAGGCACCCTGTCATATGCTTTCTCTAAATCCACAAAGACATAATACAACTCTTTCTGACCTTCTCTGTACTTCTCCATCAACACTCTCAGGGCAAACATCGCATCTGTAGTGCTCTTTCCTGGCATGAAACCATACTGCTGATCACTAATCATCACCTCCCTTCTTAACCTAGCTTCCAGTACTGTTTCCCATAACTTCATGCTGTGACTGATCAGTTTAATCCATCTGTAGTTACTACAGTTCTGCACATCATCCTCATTCTTAACAATCGGTACCAAAACACTTTCTCCATTCCTCAGGCATCCTCTCACTTTCCAAGATTTCATTAAACAATCTAGTTAAAAACTTCACTGCCATTTCACCTAAACACTTCCATGCTTCCACAGGTATGTCATCTGGACCAACAGCCTTTCCGATCTTCATCCTCTTCATATCTATCCTTACTTCCTCCTTGCTAATCCATTTCACTTCATGATTTACTATCCGCACATCATGCAACCTTCTCTCCCTCTCATTCTCTTCATTCATCAGCCCCTCAAAGTACTCTTTCCATCTGCTCAACACACTCTCCTCACTTGTGAGTATGTTTCCCTCATTATCCTTTATCACCCTTACCTGCTGTGTATCTTTACTAGCTCGGTCCCTCTGTCTAGCCAATTGGCATAGGTCCTTTTCTCCCTCCTTAGTGTCCAACCTTTTATACAACTCTTCATACGCCTTATCCTTAGCCATCGCCACCTCTCTCTTTGCCATGCACCTCATCTCCTTATACTCCTGTCTACTTTCTTCATCTCTTTGACAATCCCACTTCTTCTTTGCCACCCTCTTTCTCTGTATACTCTCCTGTACTTCTTCATTCCACCACCAGGTCTCCTTGTCCTCCTTCCTCTTTCCAGATGTCACACCAAGCACCTTTCTGGCAATCTCTCTTACTAGCTCTGCTGTAGTTACCCAGCTATTCGGTAACTCTTCACTGCCCCCCAATGCCTGTCTTAACTCTTCCCTGAACATCACCTCACAATTACCCTTTTTCAATTTCCACCATTTGATCCTTGGTGCTACCCTCACACTCATCCTCCTCTTCTTGATCACCAATGTCATCCTACAAACCACCATCCTATGCTGCCTAACTACACTTTCCGCTGCCACCATTTTACAGTCTCCAATCTCCTTCAGACTGGCCCTTCTATATAAGATATAATCCACCTGTTTGCATCTTCCTCCATTCTTGTTTGTCACCCTATGCTCCTCCCTCTTGTTAAAATACGTATTCATCACAACCATGTCCATCCTTTTCGCAAAATCCACTACCATCTGACCTTCTGTATTCCTTTGTTTAACACCATACCTACCCATCACTTCCTCATCCCCTCTGTTCCCTTCACCAACACGCCCATTGAAATCTGCTCCAATCACCACTCTCTCACCCTTGGGTACAGTCATCACCACTTCATCCAACTCACTCCAAAATGTTTCTTTCTCATCCATCGCACACCCAACTTGTGGAGCAAATGCACTAACAACATTCATCATTCCACTATCAATTTACAGCTTCATAAACATCACTCTATCCGACACTCTTTTCACCTCCAAAACACTCTTAGCATACTGTTCCTTCAGGATACTGCCTATGCCATTTCTCCTCCCATCCACACCATGATAATAGTACTCTGACAATATTAAAACAAGATACAGATCCAGTTGATTATACTTCCTACAGACCTATGTCTTTAATAAAATTAAATTTAATTTAAATTAATTAAAGAAATAAGTATGATTGTTTTAGCAAACAGAACAAAAATCTTTTGTGGGCACAATTCCAAAAGACTCTGTAGTGACCACTTACACTTAGAGCAGGCTGATAGCAGGTGTTTTGGAATCTTGGTCTTGTAGTAAGCTTGTTTATAGATAGGCCTTACACTTAGAGCAAGTCTTTCGTAATCAGTGCAGACTTGCACTGAGAGCAGCTCTTTTTGAATCTGGCCCATTCATCTTATTTAACTTATGTAGTCCAGAGCAGCTCAGGAAATGCTGCCTGCTTACTTCCACCATAGGAATAACAGAGCAGCCTGAGCTCATTTTCAGATGATCCATTTGTGATACCATACAGTAAACAAATGTTCATAACTTTTTAACCATAAAAGCTAGACTAAAAATGTAAATTTGAATGTTGTTCAGCAGATACTTACCTTTCCAGCAGTGTAAATGCTGATAGTACATATCTAAGTCATTATTAAATATTTGCAAAACAATGCCGATATTATGCATATTTTGTTTACCTTTTTGACAAAACAAATCCCAATATCTTAGTGAATGTACCATGTATACCCATACAATTTGTAATGTATTTTTTGCATGAATGTCAGCTTTAAAATAATACCTTAACCATTGCTGTGTGATGCTCCTTTACGGAGATATTCACAGAAATATAATTAATGTTCTATTTCTCATAAATGATAAATAAAGCATAATATATCATTAACTGTAACAGACAGAGATTGCATATCAGTGTACAAGTTGTGTGGCTCAATGTCAGCTTCAAAATGATGCATTGTGTGTGCCATCATCATGCTCCCTTGCAAGGATTTGGGCATAATAAAGAAAAATATGGTAAATGTATAATTTTCATAATTCTACATGACTAAACAAACTGTGATATCTGTACATGTGTAAAGCATAGAGACACAGTTCTTTTACCATGTTGTAATACTGTCTTCAAAATGAGGTATTACTTGGCATATTAACATGCTCCCTTGCAAAGTTATTTACCAAAATATGAAAAAAAACATAATTTCCATAACCTAAGCCCAAAACAAACTGTGATATCTGTGTAACGACTAATAATGTCTTCAAAATGAGGTATTACGTAACATGATTGCATCTCTCCTTAGCAGAGTTATTTACTAAAATATGAAAAAATATCATAATTTTCATAACCTTAGTCCTAAAAAATGTAATATCTTTACATACAGCATACAGACACAGTTCTTTTAACATGGTGTAAGGACTAATACTGTCTTCAAAATGAGGTATTACTTAGCACATTGCCATGCATCCTAGGAAAGTTATATAACAAAATATGAAAACATTTCATAATTTTCATAACCTAAGTCCTAAACAAACTGTGTTATCTGTACGTGTACAGCATACAGACACAGCTCTTTTACCATGTTGTAAGTACAAATACTGTCTTCAAAATGAGGTATTACTTAGCATGTTGACATGCTCCCTAGCAAAGTTATTTACCAAGATATAAAAAATATCATAATTTGCACAACCTGAGTCCTAAGCAAACTGTGATACCTGTACATGTATACAGCATACAGACGTATTTTACTAATGTGGATAACAGTGGCAGCTGCTGAGAGTTTTACCTGACAGGTGATAATGAATCAGTGTTATACTGTAACTGCACCTATTGTAAATTAATAATATGATAATGACTTGCATTTCATTACTGCAAGGGTCTGCATGCTCAGACAAAGGTGATAACTGCTGTACATAACCTGTTGAGTAGACATTCATTATATTCAGACTAAGTTATTACCATCTGTTAGAAAAAGACTAGAGTAATTCTGTAAAAGTAGTACAACACTTATATATTACTGACCCCTTTCTCTCACCTAAATTCTACACATGACTGACAATTGCCAAATATTGCCCAAAATATATGTTTGCTCCATGCTTGCATTAGTGTACAACTAGTAGTGTTTATCTCACTGAGCCATCCTTTGATTAGATCCAGACACACAAATAACAAAATCAGAAATATCTAAACAGAATTGACAAAAGCAGAAATGTATTCTCTTACCCATATGTATTAAACAACTCATAGCTCTGGCATGTTAAAATCCTAGCAGAGGGTGTAAAACAATTTTCTAACACTTTTAGACCAAATTAGACACCATAGCAATAACGTTAAAGAGCACAAATCCCTTGACTACAAATCAGTAATGTAGATGGAACCGGCCTAATAGACGCCTAAATAATAACGTCTGACATATATGTTTGCCATTTCTTTCAGTAATACACTCATTTCCATTTTTAATCATTTGCAGTCAATATCTTTCATTTCCCTGATTTCTTCCAACTAGTATTAACATGCCTCTTATATCCTTCTCAAGAGAAATTAAAAATTACCCTTCACCCTTCACTCCAGTACAGCCTATATATACATTAATCCTGCTCTACCCTTCCTTATAGAAGTTAATTTTTTTCATGGAATATTTACTACTACCTTTTTTTTCTTGTTGCCATACTATATTTGTTGGTCTTCGTAACCAACTGAAATCTCTTAATAGCAGTGCAGCTGTTTGCCATCCCTTAAAACAGCTCACGTGCCCTTTGCAACTATCTTGCCTCATTATCCTTCTTGTGACGTCCTTAGTGTCACTACTTCACTGATGACATCTGGCCAGCTAGCAGTAAAACAAGACGTGCCTTGCAAAAACATACCACCATATTTCAGGCCATCTCCAAAACCAAGGCTTGCCATTCAGTGAGATACGTAATATACATAAAATGCCTATTCCTTCAAACAACCAATACGATATTCTGCACTGCAGAAGTTTTGTAATTCTGGAGAAGCTAAGTAATACTAAATATATTTTTTTTTTTATGTTCTGTAACGTGATCACTTGCAGTTTCATATTACAGTAATGACCACATTACATAAATATTAAATAACGCTAAATTTTGAAGTTACAGACTTGATTCTGTTCTTGATTTTGGGCCATTGTACCCCCATTAAATTCTGGCTTTGTCCAGAATTCTTGAGCAAGGAATTTGCGAGATGACAGATGTGGCAGCCCCACTTATAACAGCAGTGATTTGTATTTATTCCTCTTAAACTTATCTGGTATCTCTTTACATTTACTTTTTTTTTAACTGCATTGGAAATATTCACAGTAATGCACTCATTTCTGTAATTACAAGCCTGAGCAGTCAAAATAAGTTTTTTTACAAATAAGCAACATTTCGTCAGCAGGTTGGAAGCTTTTAGAGGATGAGAACAAAAGTAAATGATAAGCAGATAGTAACTTAGTCCAAAAGAATCACTGTAGCAACTTGGTCAAGAAAAATCATTCAAACTTCCAAATGCTGGAACACACACACACACACAATAGGTATAAAAAATAACAGTCTTCAAAAGCTTCTCACAAAAAAGAACCCCCCAGAAGAATCATCATACCATCACCACAAGTATAACAAACATTGGAAAAAAAATAGCATACACACTCATTTCAACTGAATTCTCTTTATAAACTCTAAAATACATTTCAAGAAACATATGTTTTGAAAGATTTTTCCCGATCCCAAACCTCATGGTAACCCACACGCAGCTTATTTACTGCCTTTCCAGTGAGTTCAGTCCTTCAAAGCAAATGTAAAAACACTACGCTTAAGTGCTGCTGAACTGAAGCTTTACTTGGACTCATGTCAGGATTTACATAACAATGCAGCCAAGTTTTATACACCTTTTAATGGTAACGCTGTAGCTTTTCCAAAATAGAAAACTGACAGTTAACAAATAAAATTGGTGTTGCTTCTCCCCAAAGAGGTACCGGAAAAATGATGATAAGCAGTAGCAACATTTTTTACTATGAAAATGCATAAAACACACATGAATAATGAACATTTTGCCCCCATCCCCAAATAGCTGGTAACCAAACAATCAGCAATTTTACTTACACAGTATTATCAGAACACAATTCTGTATGCTCCAATACTGACTGACTTGACCTGAGCAGACAAATATGAAGCTGGTCCTTTGTTGAAGTCAGTTATTGTATTTTCAGAAAAAAATATCTCCGTTGCAGCTGTTTTACTTTCGGCATTTGTTCTGAGACTGTGGCTGTGGCTGTACTTTCCTGCCTTGCGAACCTGATCGGCACAGAAAATAAATAGAGGGATGCAGTAGCAATGCAGGTAAATTCTCCAAATGTCAGAAAAAAAGGAAATAGTTGCTGCTGAACCCTCTATTCATTTTTACAGAACAATGGAAACTTAGAACTGGAGGTGGAGGTATTATGCAGGTGGTGGCTTGGAATTGCAAGAATCTGATTGGCTGTCACCACTTGCTTCATGAAATGTGTACAGAATTGGCTTGGTGTAATCAGAGGAAAAGAAAGAGTGTGTATGCAAACCAATTTTCTCAGAAAAGTCCAACATGACACTCTGAAACCTAAGTTGAGAAGGTAACTGACAATGTTCAGTTACTTTTTCAACTTATTTTTCAACAACAGAGCTGAATTAGGACAGTAAACTTACTTACACTTGTGGAAGGCACTCGGGGGTAACATCATGCAATTCCTATCATCTCACAGCGTGCTCGGACTTAAGCACAGAGGCGCCATGGGACAGTAGTCGGGTTTAATGAGTTAGTAGACTATGATCAAACTATGTTCTTCATAAGCAAGTGCAAGATAACATTAAAATGATTATTTCATTAACTGGTTAAGTAAATAACAATAACATGGAGTTTAGATATTGAAAAATCCCTTAGTTCCCTAAACTGGGTAAATCTCTTTGAATTACCAGAAATTATAGTGTTCAAAAGAATTTCATAGACTTACATTATATCATAACACTTTAACTTATATAAAAAAATTAGAATGTAATTATCAAAATGCATTGAGATAAAAATGGACCAAAACAATGTTGCCCTCTTTCCTTAATATTATTCACTCTAGGTGTCAAAACATTAGCTAATATAATAAGACTGGAAAAAATATTGGAGGATTCTGGATAACTAAAAATGTTGAATTGAAGGTATCATTTTATGCAGATGGCAAGCAATCAATAACCGATATTAAATATCTGTAGTTTAACACAATTCACCATAAAAAGAGCTTGAGACAAACTCGCATCTTAAATTTAATGAATCTGAAACAAAGTTTTATTGATAAATGAAAATTCTGACCATTTATTGGAAAAGATTTCACCAGAATTGCAAACAAACTATTTGGGTGTCATTTTATCAAATAATATAGAACATATAATTCACACCAGTTATACCATGAAAGATTATAATTGATTTTAACTATTGCATTACGTACTTCTGATATGGATCTCAAATATTCCATCTCTAGACTAGAGTGATGTGAAACTTGGGACATGATTCTTCACAAAAATGTTAAGAACACAAAACAAGTAAGTTATGATGAGAGTCACAATTATAATTATTTGTAGTACATAGTATACTGATAGATACAGTGAAAAAGCATAGATATAGAAGTGCTTTACAGTTATGAATGCTATAACATTTACCACACAGATTAAGGCCTGAAGCAAAATGTCCCTTTGATTAATGAACTACTTTAAAAGGTGTCATACTCTTTCCTCTGCCACACATTTTCTAATCTTATACCTCAGACCTAATTCCATCCCTGAGAGCAAATATCTCTATCCTTTAATGACTCCTACACCCCTTTTCCTTATCAAAAGTAGTTCCTGCTGAGCAATGTATGCCTCTACTAGTTCTAATGTACATTTTACCCACAGTCTTCTATTTACACACAGAATGAAAAGGTGGACTTTCTCTCTGCAGAGCTGCAAGTGCTTAAAAAGGACAAATGTGAGGACTGTTTTCAAAATGATGTTTCTATGAATTTACTGAAAACAGGGAAAGATAAATATTTGATTTTTTGTCCAAAACCAAGAATTTACATTTTCTTTGAATAATGAAAACTTCAAAGTTGATTATATCAAGTATCAGATAATGAATAAAATAATGCCTCGTGGAGAGCATTTATACTCATTGTGTATAATGCTATTTCCAATAAATGTCTGTGATCTTTTGATCTTTTTTGAATTTGGAGAAAAATGCATGTTGTAGAGAGATCCTGAAACTACCTCCATAACCCAAAATTAAAATAGGCACTAACAAACCAAAGCACGTAAAATAGATACAAACGAACCAAAAAAGCAAAATTCCACCCAGTGATCCACTTGAGGCTATAAAATGGTACAGTCAAACCACACTTTATGCAAAACACAATAAAATCCAGTAAGCGCTTTCATCCATCAAATGACAGGACTTTTTTCAAAACCAAGTCAACACCTGATTTTCCCACTTAAATAAGATTGTCAATCAAACTTAAAACATTAATTAAATAATCAAAAAAAATCAAAGTGAAATAAACATACAATATGTATTATAGATAGTAAAAAACTGTAATACTTAAAAAATACAATGTTTAAAAAGTATGTATCAATAAATATATTGTGTAAATTATTGATTTTGCTTATAAAACTAAAGCTCTTTTTATTTCAAGACAGGAACAAAGGAAAGATGTTCATTGAGACTAGGGGAGTATGTGGCACTCAGTCTTAGTTGCAACCTTAATTGACTTAAAATATGTACTACTGACCTGTATATTTCCCATTCTTGTTTCCTGGCATTGCTTTTTAATGTGTACTACTACAGTTTTTATACATAATCTGGACAGAAATGAATGTTTTATCAGCAGGGCAGATTTACACTGACAGCAACTTTTTGAAATCTGGCCCATGAAGAGGAATGTTATTAGGGGACAGTTTATAAAATTAAGCTAATTAATCAGTGCTAATGAAATGTTTTAATGGGCTAGATCTGTTGAAAGAAATTGTTCTTGTTATACAATAAAAATGAAGTAGAATGTATTATTGAAGAAGTAAACTTAAAACAGGAAAAAGTCCAACCTATTCTAATTCTTCGCGGTTGTTATACCCCTGTTGTTAAAGTAGATAACAAAGATGTTTATAATGTATCATGTATAACATTAAACAGATAGTGAAAAATAATTGGAAGATAGTTTTAGGAAATCATGACATGGCAGACATTATAAGGTTTACCCCCAGATTTAACTATAAAAATGTGTGTAATTTAAAAACACGTATATGCGGAATGTATAATAAAGTAGGTTATAATGTTTGCAGTAAAGGTCCACATGTCACTTATACTTCTTACTCTTGGAATTGTACTGTAGATTTATCAATACTGGTAGCAATGTAGTGGTAAAACACAGTGGTAGATAAATACAGTCAATGTTGAACAGAGGTTTAATTGTAATTCTGAAGTATTAGCCACTTGTTTTTCCTGTAAGAGTTTCTATGTAGGAAAAACTGCTAGAAATCTCTTGCAGAGAGTATATGAGCATGTTTTAGCTATAAAGAAAAAAGACATTTCTAATGCCTTAAAATCAATAGAGTCCAAAACATGTTTTTCTAAGGTTTATTCATTATTGATATTGTGAATAATGGGCAATTTATAAGAGATTTTAATAATTTATTAGAATACAAGGAAGTTTGGTGGCAAATTTTATTGGAAGGTGATTTAAAACCTGGTTTAAATGAAATTATTAAGTGTATTTTAAAAGCTTAAAATATTTAGCTTTTATTCATTCAGAAATATTTTTACTATTGATACACCAGTTACATTTGTATTACTAATACACCAGTTACATTTTTTATTTAAAGTTTTGAATTTATTGTTAATATTTGAGAGCATTTCAGCTGATATATCATGTGATTATGTGCTTTATAATGTAGTTTGTTGCATTAGTTTTAATGAAGTTCCATTTTGAAAAAAGGAATGAAAGTGCTTAATGTTATCTGGCGAGTTTGGCAGTTATTTCGTCTTGGTGTCCGTGGTTTACTTTAAAGTTGTTTGTTAGACATTGTCTGTGAGTATCACTGTTTATTATTTTAATCACAGAGCATTACTTTTTTCTGTTCTGTCTCTATCAAATATCTTATTGTTAATAGTAACTATGTTACAGATTTACTGTGAGTAATATCATATCACTGAGTCAAGAAAAAATGAAATTAGATATTTCATAGTTAAAAATATCACACACTCACACATTTGACACAGATGACATCACCAAACTCCATAAAATAATAACGTTTTAAAGGAGTTACTCCCCTGTATCCTCCTGTCTATATACATAATATATAATAACTCCTGGGTCACAAAAAATAAACATTGGATTGACAAAGGCTGAACTTCTGAGAGTCATTTGCCTGAAGTTCAACATGCCAAGGATCGTAGTTCATCCATAGCAAATAACTGTTGACAAGCTGTGCCAGCAGTCTTGCCCTTTTCGGGAGAATTTCCCCTTGAAGTTGGTGCAACCATGGAGTTGGTATATATAAGTTTGGTGGTGTGAAAGGCTTGCCTTCCACATCAGTGGATGCAAGGTGCCTTGCCCCCTGCAAAAAACAGTTAAAATGTTTTTGTCCATTTTCCAGTTCTCCATGCACTTTCATCCATTCAGATCAGAACTCATCATTTATTTGCCTTTTTTAAGTAATATATGCTGAAACACAGTGCATACCACCATTTGTGACAAATCAACTGCTGATGTATTATAACGACTAGGATATAATATCTATTGCTCTGACAAATTCCCCTAAAAAAGGGTGTGATGTAGCCATCCTTCACTCCTGAACTTATCATCCTAAATTGCCATCTCAATCCTCACAAGAAATTTGCTGTTGCTTCTATATATATCCCTCCTGGAAATAATTTGTCCACTCTAGAGAATATCCTATTTTGGTTTTCTCAAAATATTCCCTACGAAACCCTCATCTTAGGAGATGTCAACCTAGATCAGTCCAAACTTAAAGCCGACTTTCCACAACTTAGTATCAACCTTCATGGCTTCCATCAACTGATATCTTTCCCCACCCGCCTCCATAAAAACTCATCTACAAGCTCTATAATTGACTGAATACTTACCAACTCACCCCACCACTACCACAAACCCACTACCTTACCTGACTGCCTTAGTGACCACCTCCCCACCTCTGTCCTAAGATACACTACCCAAACCTCACCTTTACAGGGATTGTCGCAAACTCGCCAACTTCAATATAGCCCAATTCAACTCCATCCTTTCTAATATAGACTGGTCCATCCGCAGCAAAGCCCTCTCGATGATGCTGTAAATATGTTCAATAGCATCTTTCTGAATACTCTAAACTCCCTGGCCCCCTCTAAGAAGATCAGAATAAAATCCAATTATGCACCCTGGCTTTCCAAAGAAACTAGGTCCCTTATGCACAAAAGAGACAGAACAGTGGTTATCCAATAACCTACTTATCCTAAACCCTAAAAAGACCAAACGCTTACTCTTTCTGCCTAAATCTTTCACTCACTACAAATCCACCTTTTCTATTACTTCCTCTGACAACACTACAATCCTACCCAACACTCACACAAAACTCCTGGGCGTTATCATTAATGATGAACTCAAATTTAACCTTCACATGCTCCAATGTATAAAAAAGACACACCAGAAACTTGGCTTACTGCAACGCAACAAAATATTTCTAACTTATAATGCCAGACTCTCCCTTGCACAACCTCTACTCCTCCCCTCCCTTCTATATGCTGCCCCAGTTCTTACCAACATCCAAACTGCAACCTTGAACAAGCTTCAACAAACTCATCATAAGATAACCAGATTTATCACAAATTATCCTTACAATTCTCATCACTGCCTTGCCCTAAACTCTCTCCAGTGGCTTGGATTTCCCCAACTACTACTGACATCTCAACTTCAAATGTTACACTCTCTACAATCCTTCTTCATGTCTGCTCTCTCTTCCTTCATCTCTATCTATACTCCACCTCAGACTCTCCGTACCTCTAATCAGCAACTACTGGACATCTACCAACCCAAAAAAAAAAACAGTATGCAAATTACTATATAAACTCAGTTGCCCATGTTTGGAACAAACTTCCACTTGATATACGTTCCATCATCCACCCAGCACACTTCAAAGAAAAACTCAAACTTCATTTAGTAACACTAAAAGTTGCCCCTGCCATGCCCCAAATTAACCTCCCCTCTTACATACCTTTACCAATCCCTCCCCTTTCACTCAAGTAAGTCATCAGGCCAGTACTTACTAAACTATCAAACCATTACTGATGGACAAATAAAAGAAAAAAAAAACGATGTATATATTGTTACTCTGCAAAAACACGTGTGCAATATTGCTTTGTATATTTAACTTTTTTGTCTGATTTTTGTCATACTTATGAGCCAAATGTCTTTAATTTCTGTAAGCTGTCTCTGTATGGAGCTTTTCTCCTCAGGTATCCACTGAAAATGGGCCACAAGCCCACTGGACCAACCCGGTTAACAAATGTCAATAAATAAATAAATAATGTTGGCAATACAAACTATGAGATCTTAAATTTATGGTATGTACCACACAATCAACCAGATTCATTGTACTTCTTTCTACACGCATTACACAGTCATAGTTCTCATTATCTGTAGCTTTATTTTTTATTCAGTTTTATATTCTTGAATTTTTCAAGAACATGTTTTCCAGTTTTTTTTTTAATGTTACCCTTTTATGTGTTTTTCAATAAATGTAACTAAGTTATGTGCTTCTTTACCATTTATTTCATGCCCTAAAATTCATGCTGTACTTTCAAAAGCATCTCTCTGGTAAGCCTCCATTTCTATGCAAATGGTATAGTTTAGCTTGTTCATACCAAGGACATGTGCCCTAGTAATGTTTTTTAAAGCTTTGCATAATTCTTCAAGAAAAGTATCTTTTTTTCTCTGTGTTTTCCCTGCTGTCCTTAGCAGTTTCCATTACCTCCTGTTGTTGACCAGTCTTGCCTTCTTTCTCCCCAAATAGTTCCCTTATATCATTTTCAGCTGTACATATAACCTATTCGGTGTTATCATGTGTTAAATAATAAAAAATAGTTGCTTCTTTATGCCTGTCTTCTGTCATATACTGACATTCATTTTTCACATTTTCCTTTAATAATAGTAATACTGACCCTTTATTTCCAAAACCTGTAAAATTCCATAAATACAAACTCTAATTTACTTCTTCAGTTGTTTTAGCAATGTTCTAGTATCGGCTCTGTTTTCTTCATGGCCACAGGGCAGTAGCAAGATTTCCTACTGGAGAATGGGTATAAGGCGCAAAACTTTATTTTCTTGAAATATCTGAACTTGTCTATAAAAATTTCTTCCTTTTTCCAGAATATCATGAAATTCCTCTACCATATTCTTGTAACATATTCCCTTCATCTTAATCATTACTGTCACTCTTTCTTGTGTCTTATATCAGTTTTATTTTTTAACATAATCGGCTATTTTAGCTATGAGAGATAAACACTTTTAGATTTATAGACTCTCACTCTGGTTGTTGAATATATTCATAAATTCATTCTTTCTTCATTCATTAACACTCAGCTTTAACATTCCCTTACAATTTCTTTTTCCCCCTCCATTTTAAATCTCAGAATCTTCTGATAAAAAAAAAATGTTTCTTATTTTCCATGCACAAGATTCATAACACGGTATATATTGCATAAAGTCAGTACTTCATGAAATCTGTAGAAAAAAGACTCAGCATGACTCATAAGACAAACTGCGTTAGCACTGAGTGTAGCCTGTGCCATCATTGCCCCAGTATGGTTTCCGTTCGCATATTATATTTTATTTATTTATTTTACATTTGTTGACCGGGCTAGTCTAACTGGATACATGTCCATTTTCAGTAGAGGCCCAGGGAGAAAAGCTCCAAGCATAAGCAATAACAATGTAAAAAAAAGGAAACAAGTGTAATAAAGTCATATAAGGTAACAGTACTATGGTAACATTGACTAAATATAAATAAACAAATGCATTAGATAGAATTAGGGTAAGTGTGGAAAGATTAAAGTTCTTAAATTTTATCATATTACTAAGATTAAAGCAAGAAGAGAAGTAACTAGTTTTGGAGGCAAAGAGTTGGGGGGGGGTAAGAACAGGAGAGAAATAAGAGTTTCAGTCTGGGTTTGCACAAGGACAAAGCCACTTAGTTTTTAGATGTTCTTTTATGTGTTTTTTGAATTGAGATGCAAATGCTAGGGTAGATAGTTCAGGAGGGAACTGATTCCAGTTTTTCCCTATAGTGTTTGAGAAAAGTGAATCACCAGCTTTGTTGTTAGATTTAATTGAGGAGACAAGGAGTTTATTTGCAGAACGTAGTGTAGCCAGATTTTTATATGGAGTGATCAGATTAGAGAGGATGGGGGTATCATTGGGGTGGTGTAGGATCTTTTGTGTGATAAGTAACTGTTGACAGAGTATATGGTTCTGTATTTCTAACCATCCTAGTTGTCTAAGGTAAAGGCAGTGATGGGTTTTAAAGGGAGAGCATATGATGAATCTAGCTATACTATTATAGCAGGTAGAAAGTTTAGAGATGTTGTTTTTAGATAGGTTAGTATATATAGCAGAGGCATAGAAAAGGGTAGAAATGAGGTGGGTTTGTGCGATAGTTTTCCTGGCTGAGGGGGTAAGGAAGGGTTTAATTCTGTAGAGGGTACTAAGTTTTTTGTTGACAGACTTTATGGTGGAGTTAATATGGTCGTCATAGTTAAGATGATTGTCGATTGTGACACCTAGTAGGCGGGTGGTAGTATCTGGTGCTATGTTAGTAGCATTATTAGAGGGTATAGAGAAGAATAGAGTGGGTGACTTATGAGTTGGTGTAAAAAGCAGTAGTTTTGTTTTTTTAGGATTAAGGAGAAGGCGATGTTGCATGAACCAGTTTTCTACTTTTTGGAATACAATTTGGGTTAGGGACTGGAGGGAGGCTATGTTGTTGGAAGTACAGATTAAGGTAGATTCATCTGCATATTGAATGCAAGTGGCATGGGGTATGTTCAAGTAGAGGTTGTTAATAAATATGGAAAAAAGAAGTGGACCTAAGATAGAGCCTTGAGGGACTCCAATATTTACAGGAAGTAAGGAAGACAAATTGTTATCCCAGAGTACAGCTTGCTGTCTATTTTGAAGATAACATCTGAACCATTGTAATGCTTGCGGATCAAGAGAATGGTACTTTAGTATTTCAAGAAGTAGGGTATGATTAACCATATCAAAGGCTTTTGACAGGTCTATAAATAGTGCAGAGGAAAAGGAGTTATTATTGCGGTTTTTGTTTATAGTGTCAGTGAAGGAGAGAAGAGCAGTAGTAGTGCTATGGAATGGTCTAAAGCCTTGTTGGCAGTTGGCTAGTAGGTTATTTTGTAGAAGGTGGTTGAGTAGTTGTTTGTGAATACATTGTTTCCATTATTTTGGCTAATGGGGAGAGTAAGGCAATGGGTCGGTAGTTAGTGAGGTCAATTGAAGCTCCACCTTTATGTAGAGGGATAATGTGGGATACTTTCCATATAGTAGGGATTTTGCCTTCAGAGATGGTTCTGTTAATAAGGATAGATATGGGGTAGTCAATGGCTTGTGCGGCAATTTGTAGGTATTCAGATGGGAGATGGTTAGCGGATGGGGTGCAAGGTTTTAGTTTAGTAAGTAGCTTGTAAATAAGAGATGTTGGAACAGGGTGTATATGAAAGGTTGGGGAAAGTGTATTAGAGGTATTCGATGGAGAAGCAGGTAAAGGTGGTAGTGAGTTGGCTAGGGATTGAATGGCTTCTGTAAAGTCATTATTAAAGGCATCAGGGATCAGGTTGGAATTACTTTGGTTGAAACCTGCTGGGGTGGGAGTAGTAGTGTTTCCTGGCTGAAGAAGTTTATTGATTCCTGACCAAAATTTTTTGGTGTTTGTTGTGTAGTTTGTTGGAGGTTTAGGTAGAAGTCTTTTTTATCCCTAAGGGTATCTCTCTTGGTAGCATTTCTTAATTGTTTAAAGAGGAGGTGGTCAGATGGGCATTTGGTAGTTCTCCATTTAGCCCATATTTTGTTTCTAAGGAGCATTTATTGCCTAGTTTGTTTAGTTAGCCAAGGGGCAGATTTGGTTCTTATTCTAATGAAGCAATATGGTGAGTGGTGATTTAGTATTTGAAGAAAGTTAGTATTGAAATAGGTTACAGCCTCATTAAGTTCAAGATAAGTTATATATATATATACGGACATGCTGTAGCAACTATCACAGCTAATGAAATTCAAACGTAAATATATAAAGAGTACAGAGGCTGTCCCTTAACAATACACTGTGATGCACCCAGAGTCAACTACAAATGGACAATGGCTGTATGTCTAACTGACTGGCCTCACACTGACTCATTACTACTTTCAGTGTTGTTATAAAGGTACCTGAAATGTAAGACAATCTGTAAAACCCACATATCATGTGAGTGCTGCCACAAGCAATAAAATATAAATATCTCAGTATATTGGCTACACATATGGCTTATAAGTAACCATTTGAAATGACAGGACCTACCTGAAATATGGAGACTGAATGGCCGAAAGATCGGACTTACATATAATAAGTCCAAGATGCCATTTCTTGGAATATTCCCTTTTCAAAGTATGGTGATCTCAGACTTAGTCTATATAAGTTTGGGTGTGTGGGAGGCTTACACCCCCCCCCCCCCATCCAATATCTCGGGTGCAGAAGAGGTTTGCCCTCCTCTCCAAAAATTGAAGTTTTAAGGATAAGAATGATTTTTTGATTTGATCGTCTTTAGTTTTTTGGTCAGTTTTTCTGTTTTTGGCACTCGGCATTTCAAATGCCATCATTTCATTTGTGAGACAGTTATATAAAATTCCATGACTTGACAAAATGTGACAATAATTTGGATGAGTGGAACATAAACAATGTATCCAGTGAAAATGCTGGTGAGAAAAGTTTAATGCTCCAGCAAGAAAATGCTGTCTCTTCTGCTATAAAAATGGCTGATATGGTCTTGAAATTAATTACTGAAGTAATATTACACATGAAATTGAAGGAGGGTTGGGGACAAGGTACAAAAATGAAACCTGGATGGCCGTGGGGGGTGTCATGCATCTGGCCACCTGGTTGGTATGCTAGTAGAAGAAATAGCCATTGCTTTTATTTTTTTGCAGTTTAAAAGAAGAGAAATAATGTAGTGTAAATGGGAGGAAATGTGAGAAGATGAGGGCATCCCATTGCAGCACCTTATTTATGGCTGTGTAAAGCTTTTCACTATGCTGTACTCACTTTTCCACCAAATCTTAAATGTGCATTATTAATGCAAAAACTACTGATATAAAACCCTTGGTCACCAGCAGAACTGATAGTCATTTGTCTGTAAATGCCACCTGTGCCCCCCCCCCCCCCGCCAGACAGATGGGCTGGCAAAAATGCCATTTTGCTGTGCCTCATTCCCTCCCAGTTAACTCCTCAAGAACTGGGTTCTGTAGTTGAAAGGTAGTCACCTGCCAAAAGATAAAATTCAGACTTGATAGTTGACAGTAATATTAAAAAGTGTATCAAATATTTCATACTCAGAGAAAATAAACTCCTTGTTCACAAGGAGCACACAAACATACACACACACACACACACACACACACACACACACACACACACACACACACACACACAAACACACACACACACACACATCTATACTTACATATGCAAACAAGTTGAAGAATACAGCCAAAAAAGCCTCACCCATACCTTCAGAAACCATAAGCAGAATGTAACATATCATGCAGACATCCCACTGGATCACACCTTCACAGTCATAACATGACAATAGAAAAGATCCATCATAAGAAAGTCTCTGTAGTGCTGCATCCATTCCTTTTTGGCTTCTACTTCTTGGAAGTCAAGAGCCTCTGGAAAACCAAGTCTGCAGCTGACTACAAAACTAGATGTCATAGAATCTCCAAAAGACACTAACATCCTAGAGGAAGAACTAACACAGACAAATGACTGGTGCCAAAGCCATGGTGTAAAACTCAGTACCAAGAAATGCATAATAGTACCCCTTAGGAAGTCAGCCATGAGCCATCTTAGAAAATTACCTCATCAATAACATACCCCTAAGAGTAAAACCTAGGGTTGCCACCTTTTACATTGCTGAAAAAAAACTGACCAAAGCCACCCCCCCCCCCCCACTACCTGTAAATCAACCCAGGTCCACCTCTTTCCCACCCATGTTCACACCCATTTCATGACCTGATGTATACATCATCAGGATGAAACATCTCCTTGAGTTTTTGTTTTGTTTTTTTACATAATCTCAAACTTTTTTAGGTAATCTCAGATTCCACCACATTTAGCTATGCTTTTTGTGGAAAAAATCTGATTGGGTTGCTTTTTTACAAACTCAGGTATTCTTTTCCTTCTACTAAACAGAATGTCAAAGCTTGCACAGTGCTTTCCAGACTACTAGAAAATTATTCGAATTTATGGATGTTTCAGAAAAATGCCAGATAAGTGGTAGGCCTAGTAGAACTAGTAGTCAAGGGTTTGAGTATGTATGAAGCTAGTGACCTGGCTGTCAACAAACATGTGTCTAATGCAGTTAGGAAATCTTTCTATGTTACTCAATGTATAAGTAAAGACATGGCATTTAGGTCCTAGGAAGTCATTGTTCACTGCATTTGTCCCTCATCAGGTCCATCACTGAGTACAATGACCCCTTTGGTATGTACTTAACCAGGACATGCAACAAGTAGAGAGTTTACAAAGTTTCCTCACCCAAACAAATACGCAGCATAAACAACAAATCCTATGCAGACTGACTCAAAGACCTATCACTACAGACTGTTGAGAGGTGAGCTCTGTCTGGCATACAAGGCATACTTGGATCCCACTCTGATGGACCTTCTTCATATTGAAAAAACAAACTGCATCAGTTACACAATCTAGGGATTTAAACTTTGCTTGCAACATAAATAGAACATTTTGGAGGGACGAGTATGTATTTCAGAGAATCCCCCTTTTTGAGAACAGGGGGGATTCTCTATGAAGCAGAGCTCTTTCATAACTATATTCAAGACAAAGCTGGACAAGTGGATGGGAAAATGGAAGTACGTCCCAGGTTTAGCAGCTATGTCACTAATGAACAGAGGCAGCCTTGCCCTACCTTACACATGCCCCTTAAATTAATGTCTAAAACACATAAACGTGCAGGATGCATTTGGGATGCTTGGTTTGGATTATAAAAGCCCCACTGGTCTTTAGCCTACTTTACAACTATGATCCTATAAAAAGAGAACTAAACTTGACTTTAAAGCTCAAATGACAGACACTATGACCTAATATCAAGCTGGCTATTCCTGCAAGTGGTCATTTCTGATCAGTGCACTATCCCGGTAAAGAAATACAAAATAACAAAATCAATAAGTAAACATCAGAATATCCGAACTCACTGATGACCCCCTAAATGTGTCTAAATGTCACTAGTCATTTGGTACAATATATATATATATATATAGAGAGAGAGAGAGAGATGTGTGTGCGTGTGGAGATATATATATATATAAATATATATATATATATATATATATATATATACATACATGTTTTTCAGTAAAGTTTGATCTTTTGTCATGCCATCTTTGAACTGAAACAAGAAATCATCAACTAGGTCAAAAAAGATTAAAAGTAATAAACGGTCACTTTTTACACTAGTGTGAAAAATCTAAGGGCAGGGGGTGGTTTTCCATCTCAGATATCCAACAGGAGATGACTGGATTATGAGAGATCTTATCTTACACTGGTAAAACACGTCTGCTAAGGAAAATCTTCCCATAATGTTAATATGATGCCTGCATATCAAGGCAAACTTTTAGCATTTAATCAGTATCTAAATATATGTTGTCAAAATGCTGCTAGTTATCTGTTACAATGATGAGTTTGAGAATGTGGCATGATTATTATTGCCTTGGTTTTATTAGTAGAGTTAAGGTTAAGATTTTTTCTAGCCAGCAAGTTAAGATGTTGAGGTCTTGTACAGATTTTTTTTTTTTTTTTTTTGCAAGAGGGTAAGGAAGTGACTTACAAACAACCATATCATCTGCAACTACAGTTATGGAAAGTTTGGGAAGGTCAACAGAAAAGTAGTAAACAAACAAAAAATGGTGGGTTAAGACAGAGCCCATGAAGGATGCTTAACTAGGGGGCCTCAGATTTGATATGTATAATCTGCTTTTGGCTGAAAAGAATCTTTCTAAAAGTTATTTTTCAAACCAAAATAAGTGTTCATGTCTAATGCCAGTTGTGACAGTAGCACAGTGGGACTGAGGACCTTTGTTAAATCACAGAATACAGTACCTGATCCTGGCACAGTATAGCACTCACTTTACTAGTCTGAATGCGTTAGAACAATGAATAAGCCACCTTTTCCTGGAATAATCAACAGCAGTTTGTTACTGTATATACTGGAAAACTAACCCTTGCTTAACTACCATTCCCAGATGTCCTGAGATAACTTCCATTGCAGTATGGGAAGAACTGTCCCAGTAGGCCTTCTAGAATTATATCCCAGGAGGTAGTTCCTCTCATGTGACAAACTTCTTTCCATTCTTTTCTTTAAACAGCCTTGTACATTTCTACCGTAGGTAGTAGTAACCACTCAGGACTTTTCACCATGTGTTGTTTCATTCAGTTTTCTTATATGATAAGGCAACATCTAATAACCCTGGTTTATGCAATTACAGATTTTCTTCATGAACTCTTCTGAACAACTGCAATACTCATGGCCTTCATCATTGTGTTGTCTTCTTATTCTTCTTCCTTCAAGCCAGTCATTATATTACAAGACAGCGCTACCATTCCATATTCCTCAATATGGTTATGAATTAGGAGTGTGGGCATTATATCATATTATACCATGATCCCCCCAAAACGTGCACGCTGATTGGCCAGCGTGCCCGTTGTAAATCGAGTTATACTAATGGAAAAAGGTCCGGTCGCCCGGACTTTTTTCCATTAGTATAACTCGTTTTTTTAAAACGCTGTCTCGCTATGTTAAATGGGTTTAACAAAGCGAGACAGCTTTAAAATAAGCAACGGAGATCTCCGTTGCTTATTTTAAAGCTGTCTCGCTATGTTAAACCCATTTAACATAGTGAGACAGTGTTTTCAAAAAAAGCAACGGAGAAAGCAAGATCTCCGTTGCTTTTTAGTGCTTCGCTATGTTAAATGAGTTTAACATGGCGAGACAGTTTTAAAATAAGCAACGGACATCTCCGTTGCTTATTTTAAAACTGTCTCGCTATGTTAAACTCATTTAACATAGCTGCTAAAAAGCAACGGAGATCTTGCTTTCTCGCTGCTTTTGCCCACAGCTCTGATGTACTGTGCAGGCGCGCAGTACATCAGAACTGCCGCGGATGCCAGACATCTGCGGAAGGGCAGTAAACAGGCATTATACTATGCCATTATTTAAGAAAAGTAATAGTTTCTTTTCTTAAATAATGTCATGGTATAATAGCAATAACCCACTTCTGGGTGTGGGTAATGCTAAATTTACCCACGGTTGGCTTTGTTTGGTCCCTCGGGCTTCGCCCTCTGGACCAAACCACGCCAACCGTGGGTAAATTTAGCATTACCCACACCCAGGCGTGGGTTATTGCTATAAGACAGCGCTACCATTCCATATTCCTCAATATGGTCATGAATCAGGAGTGTGGGCATTATATCACAAGACAGCGCTACCATTCCATATTCCTCAATATGGTCATGAATCAGGAGTGTGGGAATTATATCACAAGACAGCGCTACCATTCCATATTCCTCAATATGGTCATGAATCAGGCGTGTGGGTATTATATCACAAGACAGTGCTACCATTCGATATTCCTCAATATGGTCATGAATCAGGAGTGTGGGCATTATATGACAAGACAGCGCTACCATTCCATATTCCTCAATATGTTCATGAATCAGGAGTGTGGGCATTATATCACAAGACAGCGCTACCATTCCATATTCCTCAATATGTTCATGAATCAGGAGTGTGGGCATTATATCACCAGACAACTTTACCATTCCATATTCCTTAATATGTTCATGAATCAGGAGTGTGGGCATTATATCACCAAACAGCATTACCATTCCATATTCCTCAATATGATCATGAATCAGGAGTGTGGGCATTATATCACCAGACAGCGCTACCATTCCATATTCCTCAATATGGTCATTAATCAGGAGTGTGGGCATTATATCACCAGACAGTGCTACCATTCCATATTCCTCAATATGGTCATGAATCAGGAGTACCATTCCATATTCCTCAATATGGTCATGAATCAGGAGTGTGGGCATTATATCACCAGACAGCGCTACCATTCCATATTCCTCAATATGGTCATGAATCAGGAGTGTGGGCATTATATCACAAGACAGCACTACCATTCCATATTCCTCAATATGGTCATGAATCAGGAGTGTGGGCATTATATCACCAGACAGCGTTACCATTCGATATTCCTCAATATGGTCATGAATCAGGAGTACCATTCCATATTCCTCAATATGGTCATGAATCAGGAGTACCATTCCATATTCCTCAATATGGTCATGAATCAGGAGTGTGGGTCAGGTTCAATCCATCTACAAAGTTATTGATACTGTCTCTTCTTTTTAATGACTGCAGATTTGAAAATATGCCTACCAAAATAACCTGATATTTTCACAAAAAAAGATGACTAAAATAATGCACATGCATGTCTTTGGTTCATCCTTAGCCTTCTAAGCACTACCAAGCTAGTTACTTTCACACTTATATTCTCTCAATGCCAGCACACAATTCTGCCAGAAACTCTCTTCTACAGTTAAACAGCAGCAATTGTGCTAAAGCATAGTTACAACAATATCTTTACAAAATCAACAACTGATTGAAAATGTTTTCATATCGAGGTGCAAAGCTACCCCTCATCACCCAATACAGGATATCTACCTTCTACTCCCCTATTTATAAGTCTTTTTCAAGTTTGACGTACCTTGCTGGAATGTAGCATCTCCTCACTGCATTGTAAAATCACAGCAAACTACATTATGCTTCTTTTTTGAATTTGTACATTTAAATCCTATCAGTAACGGGTCCCACTCCTGATGCATCTCTTGCTGTCTGTGTTCTTTTTGTATCATTTGTTTAGTAAAATCATAAATTCGAAATAAGATCATTCAGATAGGCAACCACTATTAAGCATGTATACATAATACACAACTGCTTGACAAACAACTATGAGACCATAGCAATACACAAATAATATAAAGACAATTTTGTAGAACTCCATACAGTGGTGAATAATAATAATAATAATAATAATTATTATTATTATAATAATGGGGACAATTCAGGTGGCTCCTGTGGAGCTCATGGTTGCCCATCCAAGATGTTGCTTGTAGTCCTTGTAGCTAAAATGGGGAATGTGACAATCTAGCGAAGGCAGCTTGGTCAAATACAAATCGACCAAAATGTTCAGCCAAAAGTACTTTCAGTAATAGGTTCATAGGTTCATAGACTCATAGGTTCATACTAGGCTATCTGCCCTAGGGCATTTATAAGCCTAGCCAGAGTGTGTTTGGCTTTCGCCACCCATTTTAAATGAATTTTGCTATGCCCTTTTTCGAAGTTAGTATACTGTGCCTCTGTCTAACAGTGACACAGAAGTGATACCCGGGGTAAACCTACAATCTCCCATCCACTCATCAAGATTCCTCTTGAAGAGAGTCAATGAGGGACTCTGCCTAACCTGGACTGGGACTTTATTCCAGAGTGAAGGGAGCCTCTGGGTTATGAATCTGTCCCTCCAGCATGTCCTATTTATTTCAGTGCTGAGGTTCAAGTCTCTCGAGCGTAGCTCGATGGGATTTGGATTTTCTGAGGTGCAGCATGTCCATTAATTCCGGGTTGGACATGGCTTTATACGTCAGGCACAGATCGCCTCTGAGCAGGCGGTATGCCACTGAGTAGAGCTGGAGTTTCTTTAACCGGGCAGCATATGGCATCTGTTTGAGTCCTTTGATCCTCTTGGTGAGGTACTTTTGGGGTCTTTCCAGTTGCTGCAGGAAGCTGGTAAGGTACATCCCAAAAGGGGCAATGTACTCAATTATGGGCCTAATGAGGGATGAGTAAAGAGGCACGATGACCTCCCCTGATCTAGATGTGAATCCCTTCATGATTAGGTGGGCTATATAAAATGTTTTTCTAACCACTTTGGCCACGTGGTTTTCAAATGAGAGATTGCTATCAACTTGGGTCCCCAGGTCCCTAATTACTTCTTCCGTACTTAATGGATTACCACCTATGTGGTAATTTGTGGGAACTTTGTTTTTGCCAAAGGGGATGACTGTACACTTTTTGCCATTTAGCTTGAGGCCATGGCTCTGGCACCAGTTGTCTGTTTCTATGAGGCCCTTTTGTAGGATGCTTGTGTTGGCTGGAGAGTCGATTATGGTGCCTAGTTTGCAGTCATCTGCAAACTTGGTCAGCCACAGTCCTTCCGTGTTGGCCTGTACCTCCGAGAAATATATACCGAACAAGAGAGGTCCCAGGACTGAGCCTTGTGGGACTCCACTTGTAACTGGTTTGGAGTCTGACATGGCTCCAGCAATTCTAACCATGTGGGTTCTGTCCTTGAGCCAGTTTGCCACCCATCTAGTGACATAGGGGTTTATATTTAAGCTGGTGAGCTTATCTATAATGCCCGAGTGGGGTATTGTATCGAAGGCTTTTGCGAGGTCCAGGTAGGCTGTGTGGACCACCTTCCCCTCGTCAATGGCCTTGGTGACTGTTTCAAAGAAATCAACCAGGTTTAAGAGGCAGGATCTGCCCTTAACAAAGCTGAACTGGGTAGGATCCAGTGTCTGCATGTCCCCAATATCTTTATTTATGAGGTCCATGATGATCCTTTCCATAGCTTTGCAGACCAAGCTAGTCAGGCTTATGGGGCGATAGTTTCCAGGATCCATTGAGGCACCACCTTTGTGGAGAGGGACCACTGTTGCTGTACGCCACTCTTTGGGTACATATCCTGTAGTAAGGCTGAAACCGAACAGTAGTTTTATGTTTGGGTTTAGCTCTTCTTGGAGTTCATCTAGGACGCAGCCCGGGACACCATCTGGACCCATTGATGCTGTGTTTTTTGCTTTGGAGAGGGTGGTTCTTACCTGAGCATCTGAGATGTCAGGGGGGCAGCACTCTGCTGGGATAGATATTTGCCCTTTTGGTGGGGAGGGGGGGGGAGTTTGCACTGAACCTGTCAGCTAGGATGTTGGCAATGTCTGTGGGTTCAGTGTATTTTTTTGTCATTTTGGACTAATTCTGAGCATATCTGGGAATTCCCACCCAGGTTCCTAACATAACTAAAGAAAGCCTTGTGATTATCCTTAGTGTCCTGTGCAATTTTTCTCTCGAAGCTGGCCTTAGACGATTTTCTGAGTGCCCATAGTTTTTTGCTAATACTGATCAGAGATGCCTTCCCTTTTTGGGATTTTGCTCTATCATGTAGTAGCTTCCTCCTTCTATTGTATAGTTTGTTTATGGCTGGGGTCCACCAGACAGGACGCCTGCCTTTGGAGGATTGGGTCTTGGTTTTATTTGGGATTGCATGATCCATGCATTCCTGAAGGTGTTCATAGAATGCGTTTATAAAGGATTCTGCGGTCTGGGCCATATTTTCCACAGGCCCGGGGGCTTTGAAGGATTCCACCTCGGTTTTGAGGAGTGTGAAATTTGCTTTAGAGAAGTTTTTCACTGTGGTTTTCTGGGCAGGGGTGGAGTCGGGATGTCAATATCCAGTGAGATTAGTTTATGGTCTGATCTTACCAGTGAGGGGATACACTTCTGGTCTGGAGCATAGAGCCCCCATGTTGGTGATTATCAGGTCCAGTATGTTTTAATAGTGGATAATTCCCTTTTCTGCACTGTTGTGTAATCTCAGAGTAGGTATATTAAAGATCAAGGGGGTATGGGGGTGTCTCCCCACATAGAGCTCCCCTAATTAGTAATTGCCCACCATGAACACACCACATGTTAGGATACTACTCATAAGTGTACTTGGTGCCAGAGCACTTTGGGCCAAAGATGGATGACAGCCTTTGTAATCATGCCATCGGACTTGTGGCCATATGTTCTGGAATTGCATACATTCCTTCCGGGCATTCTTAAAATAAGCAAAATTCTGAGAACTCCTATTCTAAGTAAAAGCAATGCTTTTGCATGAAATAAGACATGATAACTTCATATTTTTCAAATCAGAGTATAGTCTGGAAACAAGAAAGCTTAGCCGTTAAAACAAAAGCAGGTCTCCTCTCTATTTGGTCCCATTAAGTTATTTTTTGTCAGAATAAAATAAAAATTAGCAAAATAAAAAAATGTCCAATGTGCTTAAGGCCTGTAGGCCATTGTGAAGCCTGAAGCCTTAATTCACATTTTGGAATGCACAGGCATCCAAGTAGTTGAAATGTACAAACTTGGGCTGAGTTTAATTGAGAAAGGGTGTTTATTTCATAGATGCAGGAGTCTTTGAGATATGAAGGTGTCGTATTTCATGGTATTACTCATATTAATTTTCATTCTGTATGGCCTTGAATTCAGATTACAGGCAGTATTTTAAAGTGATTTGTTATAATTTTTAAGTGTTCTCCTTTTGTTTTGCATGCATTGCAATAGCAGTATTTCTACTGCACTAGTAACTGCTATATGTGTTTTCTTTGATGGAATTATTTATTTCCTTCTTGAAGTTGTCAAAACATAGCATCCACTGGCATTCTGAAACTTATTTTTCCGTGAAACTCTATCCCCTGACATGATGTCATGATTTGTAAACAATGTAGGATTAGATCTGGAAATACTAAAGCATGGCAGACTTTTTTCAGACACTTGCTCTTATTTTTTTTCGGGGGTTCAACTGTGACATGATAAAAGCAATATTATACAATGCCATCTCGGCAAACACGAGAAACGTGCACACTGATTGGCCAATCCAACCAACGTGCACATTGTAAATCCAAACTAACCAAAGTAAAAAGTGAGGCCGCTAATGTATCATGCAGCCATGACTACAGTCTATACAATTCAAAAGCTAAAGTGTCCTTATAATAATTTCTTTGTTAACAAAAAGACAAGCCCTCAAGTCACTGTAACTATTACATTATTTCAGACATTCACATAAGCCGTGGTGATTTGATAGCAACTAAGTACTTTGCCTGCTGCTCCTTTCATTTAATCAGTGGAATGTAGTGCCCCTGTTCTTTTTATGTTAATGCATGTATGTATAGACATTCCAGTAGCCCTCAGCCTGTGTTCGAATACTTTTCTTGTTACACCCTTTTTTCTACTCGTTTTAACAAAATTTTATTTGTCATTGAATCTGTATTTCGTGCTGAGTCAGAAATGTGTATATTTGCACGGGGGTATTGGTTGTTTATGTATTACTGTGTGCAAGCACGGACTCTCTGTGTACGCTCTGTACTCAAAAAATAAAGTATAATGGGAAGTAATGTTATCATTTGACAATGCCTATGTAAATCACTTTATCAATATTGTAAAGTGTGGGCATTACAGAAGTCACGATGTGCAGCTTTTAATTGTTTCAGTAGTCTAAACTGTAGAACTTCTCTTTTCATTTAAGCTACAGTTTCGCCCTCGTGTCCAAACCACACCAACCGTGGGTAAATCCAGCATTACCCACACCCATCCATGGGTTATTGCTATTATAACTGCATTTAAATTCAGTTTTGTAATCTAATCATTACTGCACTTACTATTTCACAAGGCATTGGTTTTCAAGGAGTTACTGTCCAGTTTGTGCAATAATGAAATAGATTCTATATGTGTATGTTGTAGTTCTTTTCTTTTTGTTTTGTAAATGGCATGTACAGTGCATTTTGCTTCTGTGGAAAAAGTTACTCATTTCTGAGGCCACGGTGGTTCAGCAGTTAGCATTGTCTCCATTGCTGGAGCGACTTTTGTGCAGAGTCTGCATGTCCTCCCTGCAGTCAAGTGAGTTTTAAAAACATGCAGGTAGGTGTACCTTGGACATCACTGTTATCACTAGGAAATAACACCCCAGTCCTCAGAATTCCTTTCATGCACTAAACTAATGTCTTTAGTGTTATGCATAGCATAACATCAAAGGTCAGAGGGGATTCTCAGAAAATTATATGGAGGCGGAGCATTACACAATGTGAAATAACAGAAAAAAGGGAAAAAAATTATTGTAAATCATGAAACAACTATGAAAAACCACAAGGAGGTATTCATTCTGAATAGGGACAATTTGGCCAGGGCATTAAGGAACTTCTGATACTACTTTTTCGATACATGCCATGGAATCTTTCAGGGCCACTGGAAACACTCTTTAACCACAGCCTCCTGATGTGGAATAGAAGACTGCAATGGTTATCCTTCTGCACAAGAGGGGCCCATCAACTAACCCAGGAAACTACAGACACATAAGCTTGACCAGTCTTATCTGCAAAGCCATGGAGAGAATTATCATGGACCTGATCAATAATGATATAGGAAGTCTCCAAAAACTGGACCAGACCAAATTTGGCTTTGTGAAAGGGAGGTCTTGCCTGTTCAGTCTGGTGGACTTTTTTGAGGAAGTCACCAAGCCCATGGATGAGGGTAAAATGGCACACACCACTTATCTAGACCTGGCCAAAACTTTCAACACAATCCCCCTCTCAGGGTTCATATATAAACTTACTGAGTTAGACATAAACCCCTACACTGTCAGATGGATAGCCAGCTGGCTCCCTTGCAGGACACATGTCTAGATAGGTAAATCCACTTCTGATAAGAAAACTTTTACTAGCAGAATCCCACAGGGCAAAGTGTTGGGACCCCTCCTGTTTGGTATATATTTCTCTGAGGTGAAGGCCAATGTTGGGGCCTCTGACTCACCAAGTTCGCTGATGACTGTATGTTTGAAGCAATCATCGAATCCCCAAATGTTGTTGACATCCTGCAAACAGGCCTAATAATGACAAATGAGTTTTGTCAAAATCATGGTCTGAGACTACATGCCAAAAAATGTGTAATCATACCCTTCAGTAAATTATATATCCTTGAAAATTATAATATTGGTAACACACCCCTAAAAGTAGAGCCAGTGGTGAGGGAAATGGAAACACAGATAGATAACTTAAACTTTGACAACTGGGTAGCTACAGTAGTGAGGAAATCCTTCTGTGTGGCTCAACTTATAAGTAAAGGCATGGCATCAACATCAAAGGAAGTCATACTCAGCCATCATCAGGCCCATAAATGAGTACAGTGCTCCCTTCTGCATGTACCTAACCAGGCACTTATACAAATTGGAGAGCCCTGAGAAGTTTCTCACTAAAAAATTACAAAGTATAAGACACATGTCTTATACAGACTGACTAAAGGCCCTATCCCTTTACTCCATCTCATATTGTTTATTGAGAGAGAACTTATGCCTGGCTTATAAGCCATTCTCTGATCCAGCCCTGATGAAAATGTTACATATTCACAAGTAAAAATTAGACAAGGGTTATGTGTTCCAAGAACCTAAACCTACCTCATCCATGGAATAAACTTCTCTTCTTCATAAAACAAAACCCGTCCCTCACTCTCTTCAAAATAAGTTTGAATAACTGAATGGAGAACCATAAATTCACTTTTTTTTTTTTAATTTCTCCAAATCTTTTGGGTTTCTAATACCATGACAGGAATGGACCCCATTCCTAAGTTAAACTATAATTAAAGTTCATGAAATTAGTATTGTTTCAATCTTTGATGTTAGCTGGAAGTGCTCTTCACAGCACCCACAATGTGCCCAGTAATGGCTCCTTCTGCAATTTGTATGGAGTTACATGTATTGGTAACATATCTAAGTATGATTATAAATTCTTTGTATAAGACCCATTGCTCCTACTACTACTACTGGAACTGTTTGGGTATCTTTCTTCTACATTGCTCTCATTTATACCTACAAATCCTGATACTTTATGACTTTGTGCTTCTCTGTACCTAAGACACTGTAGTCACTGGGAGTAGTGATTTCAATAATCAGTGCTACTTTTGTCTACTTTTCATGGACTACTATATCTGGTTTTCTTGCATCTACTTTTGAACTGTTGGTAATGGATGATCCCATATGATATAAACATCATCATTTTCTATGATACTTTGTGACTCATGTTTCCAGAATTTTTCAACTACGTCAATATTATAATGTTTGCACAATCCCCAGTGCAACAGTCTTGCCACATTATTATGCCTTTCAGTATACAGTCTTTCTGCCATTAGTATATCACAACCAGCAACAAGATGTGCAACTCTTTCCAATTCTGTTTTACAAAACCTACATTTGTCTGTTTCTCCCACATTTAATGGACTTTGTAAATCAACTTATACATAGTCCACTATTTTGAGCCACCAATATTAATCTTTCATCTTTTGGTTTAAATTCACCTCTCCTTAACCATTTGTGCATTCCATCCTCATCAACATGAGGTTGTTCCAAGAGTTTCCTATACTTGTAACTTTATTTTTACATTTTCCACATTTTTTGCTTTCTCATCTGGTTCTTCACCTTATATTCTTTTGTATGTTTTTTGGCACATTCAGTTGCTGCCTGATTTTTATCTCCTTCTGGTTTGACTTCCATTCCTGCTTGACACTGATATGCTTCTGCTAAAGTAGTCAGGGAAGTCATCTTAGACTTGTTTTCCTCATATTTCAAAACTTTCACTACATATGGGCCTTGTGGGGTCAGCAGATATGTATGCAGTCCCACTATCGCAGATCTATATATGTAATCAATTTCGAGGAGGCCCATACTTACTTCAGAACTGGGAATATATAGTCTTTGTATGCATGTATTTTTATAAATCATTTAATGAGCATGAAGCATCCTTCTTGTTTTTCTGTCCAAACTATTCAACACCTTTTGGGGCCAGTGAGTCACTCCAAAACTGTAAGTTAGGACAGGAAGAGCAAATTGGTTTATAGCTTGAGCTTTACTCCTAGATGTCAGCGCTGTTTCAGGATTAATTAAAGTCTTCTAAAATATTCCTTACCAAGTTTTATTCATATTTGTTCATGTTTTATTGCTGATCCTTCGTCAATTCCCAAATATTTATGCACTCCCTCCTGCTCAAGTTCATTTAAATCACATTCCTGTCCCAAACTGATGTTTTCTTGGTGCTGCAGTTTTCCTGCTTTAAAAGTTGATTTTGCACATTTAGCAAGAAAAAATGAAATTCTTATATCATCTGAAAAAGTTTTGACCACTTGCAATTGTGCTTTCAGTTCCTCATCTTATGAACTACACAGTTTTGAATCATCTACAAAAAGAAGATGAGAAGTCTTTACACTTTGTTGTTTTCTGGGAGCCAAATTATAGCCATGACCTAATCTGTTAAGTAGAAAGCTTAATGGGTCAAGGGCAAGTCAAAAGAGTAGTGGTGAGAGTCACCCTGGCATATCCCCCTTTGAATTTTTATCCCTGAAATAATAATTTGCCCTTTATCATGGCTTAACTGCAGAGTAGTTTTCCACTGTTTCATGGCTGTTGCAATGTAATTGATCAGTGTAGGGTGCATCTTATACATTTTAAGCATTATTTTATCCATGAATGTAGGATACTGTCAAATGCATTTTTTATAGTCTATCCATGCCATACTTAGATTCTTTCCCTTTTTACAGGTTCCCCATTATGACTTTAACATCAGATGATCTTTGGCTCCAAGCAACTTTCTTTTATTAACCTTTTGTTCTATTGGCAAGATTGGGTTTTCTTCTAAATGACTATAAACTCTGTCGGCATCAATTCCAGTGTACAGTTTATACATTAACGGAAGGCAATTTATTGATCTATAGCTTTTAGGATAGCTTGCAAGTTCGCTCTTAGTAGGAGTATTATTTTTCCTGTTTTTAGCCAGGCTGGTGTCTGTTTAGGGTGTGTATATAAATAGTTCTTACTCATGGCTAAGTCTTTAAGTAAAGATGTTAATACTTTGAACTAGAAATTAGGCACTGTATCTGGGCCTGGGGTTTTCCAATTAGGAGCTTTTTGTAAAATTGTTTCAGTCTCTCTAGAATCTTCATCCCACTGCATATCCTGTACATTTGAACTTTTTATTCTTTCATTTACTTCATTCAGCATCTTAGTTATGTTCCACAGGGTCTTCATAAATATTTCTCCAAAATGTATCTGCGTCTTCTTTTTTTGGAGGTGTTTCAATTCCTTTTGCCCTGTTTCCCAATTCTCTATAAGACTTTTTTGGGTCATCAATAAATAAATTATTTTGTACTTTTCCTTTATATTTATTTGCATATCTTCTAAGTTGTTCTGCCTGTGCTGAGATTTTTAGTTTATTATTTGCAATTGTGCATGATAGATCCTGATCTGTTCTGATACTGTTCATTGCTTTTATCACTTATCTTTCTAAGTATTTTTGTTGATCTGTTCCCTCTTCTATACTCATGTAACAGTGGCACTTCTTGTCTTAATTGCTTTCTAGTTATCTCTGTTCTATTCTCCCCTTCTTTTCCCTTACTACCCTGTGTTCTCGTGGTAGAATTTTATCTGTTATTAATTTAGCTGCACAGTAATAAATCCTATTTACTTCTGTTATATCACATAAATTTATGTGGACAGTCTTAATTACTGTGTTCATTTGTTTTATCAAACTTCTAACTTTTTGGGTTTTACTGACTTTCTGCAATCTGCTGCTTTCACTGATCTTAATATTTCTGTCCATTTCTATTAAATCAAGCAACTCTTCTCTTAGGTCATTTTCCTCTAAATCGAGGGCATATTCTTTGTACTCCATTTAAACAGTCTCTTCCTGTGCCACGTTCTCTTCAGTTTTATCCTGTGTCATCCATTGCTCTTTCATATGGGAACTCAATGACCCATCACCCCACAACATTGACTACGTCAGAGTTGCCACAGTTTCCTGCTCTTCCCCTTGCTGTGCAACTCCAACTGGATGTTTGCATTGGTTTTCTATGGAAGGCTCCAAAGTATCTTCATCTGACAACTGATCAAATGTTTCCTGCTCCACTGGTTTCACCTTAATTTGGGGATCCATTACTCTGTCTTGCTGTGATGATTTCTGAGTTAGATTTTCTACACTAAATCCTTCACTTCGCAGGTACTCAATAACCTCAGTTTCTATTTCTTTAATTTCCCCAATAATAGTGCTATTTTTCTACTTGTCCTCTTTGTTTTCATATTTTTTATTGTAAAATCTTCCATGTCTGGATGCCTTTGCCTATATTTCTCTTCAAATATCCTTGGTGCTGCTTTTTTTGTTTTGATTATTTTTTGCTTTCTCTTTTGCATAAACATTACACCATATTAAATCTATTTTTCTTTCCCCATGTCCATATTTCTTCTTCAGATGTCTCCTGATCCTTCTGTTTCTCCTTACTTTGGGGACTCATTGTTTCATCATGCTGCATCATAACCTGTTCAAACTTTCTACACTAAATCCTTCACTTTGCAAGTGTTTCATAACTAAAAACTTCTAGTTTTTTTATTGTGAAATTTTCCATATCTGGATGCCTTTGCTTGTAATTCTCTTCAAATATCTTTGGGGCTGCCTTTTTGAGTTGATTAGTTTGGCTTTCGCCTTTACATAAATATTACACCAGATCAGGTCTCTCTTTCTTTCTCATGTCCATATTTCTTTTCTATGCCTTTCACAAGTCTCTAAATATTGTTCCTTATATTTTTTGCACTTCCTCAGTTGCTTCTTTTCCCAAATAGACCAAGGTTTCATGATCTATATACTGTAATATTTTTCATAAATCTGTTGTATTCATGTACACAAATTTTTATTTGAAGCTTGTGACAAGTTTTTCTTGTGGAAGTGTTTTATTTTCCTTTAATTTCTATCTGTGTCTTGAGGATTCTACACTGTCATTATTTCCAGTCCTGGCACCCGTGTGCCATCCAGGATTGAGTACTTTTTTATCCTGAGACTTGTGCACCCAGCTATCTTTTTTAATTTTTTTAACCTACTTCTGTCCATGATATATGCAGTATAAATACAGTATATATACCAGTGTCATCTTGGTGACATTTTGTACAAAGCAGAGTCCACCTCATGAAGGTATTCACCAAGACTTGAGGATGAATTCCCTTTCAGCAATGCTACTCTCTTTTGCTTGCTGATTTATCATCTCTCATAGGTGTGTACTAGGGTAATGGCCCTGGGGCCTTAACAAGCCTAGCCATAGGATTACCCTGGCATAGTGCCACCCGACATTAGTTCCCAGTGCCTCTGTCGAATAGAGCCACTGGAGTTATCTGCAGGTTGAATTTCTGTTTCCCATCCACTCATCAAGATTTCTCGTGAAGAGGGTCAGCAAAGTGCTCTGCTTGACATGTATGGGAAGTCTATTCCATAGCATGGGCAGTCTCTGGGTTATGAACCTGTTAACTCCAATAGAGAACCCCTTTCACTCATGGGGTACTGTGAAAGTCAATTATGGACAGAGGCAGTCTGTAAAATAACTCAGGACTCCAACTCCCAAAAACCCACTAGCCTGATACTACCCCATCCTATATTTGGGGAATTAAGATACATTATTGTCATATCCTAAGTATTATTGGTTAGGTTTGTGGAGGCTCATGTGCCATTAGCCTAGTAATCACCTCTGAACTTATGAGACCTCAGTTTAATACATCCTCTGAAGGATGACACATTCAGGAGCACAGCATTTCCTTATGCTGCACTGCAGAGTCAGTACTGGAAGAATTAATCTAGGTAACTTGTGCTGGAATAGAACCCATAACCGTCCACTCTTCTAGTATCAAAGACCAGTGCACTAGCTGTTGAGCCACTGACACCACTAGCTAGCATTATGTTATAATTTTCTTTAAGAAAATCTATAGTTATTTCATTTCTTATAATCTTAAAAAAAAAGATGAAAGGCCCACAGGTTATAGTAAGGTAATCTACCACTGTCGACTGAGTAAATATATATATATATA
>NC_056749.1:742453188-742483188 GCF_019279795.1 Protopterus annectens | reverse complement strand
CAAGGGATGCAGGTGCAGTTTGGGTATTCAGCATATCACCCCACCTCACAGGCAGCTCAACCATGTCTCCACTCTTTCCCCACTTTGTATCATGTTTCTCAGCACAATGTCTGCAAGCTCCACCAGGGATCATTGCAAGAGATGCCCACAGGGCTGCCCTCCCATTTAGGAATGGTAATACCCATCCGTTCCCTGCAACACCATCAGTTACCTGAGTTTTTTCTTGAACCTGGGTTGACTGGGCTGCACCCCTCTATGTCATCAGATCTGTTTACAAATCAGAAAAATAATTTTGTAGGGTGGATGGATGCAAAGAGATATACTGCTTCTTAAATGTGTGTGTGTGTGTGTGTGTGTGTGTGTGTGTGTGTGTGTGTGTGTGTGTGTGTGTGTGTGTGTGTGTGTGTGTGTGTGTGTGTGTGCCCATCTGTGTATGTGTGGTACAGGGTTGTGTACATTTTTTATGCACTTTGATAAAACTTGAGTTAAAGATGAGTAATCTAATGAAAATACATTACCAGGGTTTCAGGCTGAAACTATGGAAGACTAAATGAGCACAGCTAGTTCCTTTGTCTAAGGAATGACACAGGTTATAAGTAGTGCTTGCTTTCACACCAGTGATGACTACAGAATGAGAAAACAATATGTATCCATCAACACTTCTGTAATACTCAAAGACAGCCAGAACAGATGGACATGTACAAGAACTTATTTAAGAGTCGATATACATATTCCCACTTTTGTGTAATTATATACCTTGGCTCTTTGTTTTCTATTTCATTGTTCCTGTCCTTGGCTGTGTCATAACGAAAAATGTATCTTGGAACTGCAAGATATTGCTAATTACCATGACTGCTGCTAAACCTCCCAAATTCACACTTCAATAAGATAGTGAATCGATCAATATGTTCCTAAAATCTGTTGCTCTTAAAGGAGCCAGCAAGTCTGAATGAATATGTGCTGATAAATAAACTGTCTAATAGAAATATATATGGAAATCTAAAACATTACCTTAGGTATGAGTCTGCAAAACTTGTAAACACATTTTAAATGTCTCAGCATCTAATTTATTAAAGTCATTGTGTAGTCATCAGAATATAGCTCTCAGTCCTTACAGACTATCAGGAAAACAAAAAGTAAGCTCAAAGAAAAACAGCACAGCAGAAAAAACAATCCTAAATTCCGAGTTCATTCAAAACAAAATGTCTGAGCTGTCTTCATTTAATAGATAAGACCAAGCTACAGGCCAGCTAAATATAAAACTATAAAAACTGGAGTGATGAAATTCTAGCTGCTGTCCAAACTGACTGCAGCATTCTGACAGAAAATAGCTCAGTTCTGCGGATGACAAATTGGAGCATAAATAATGCAGAACATACAACATAAAATGCCATCTTAAAGACAAAATGCACTCACGGAGTATATCTCTGACTGACAGTAGATAATATAAACCATTTTTTTCTTTACACAGACTGATATGGCGAGAGAAACATAGTCTCCCTGTTTTTCCCCATTACCATCTTGTCTTATATAAAATGCTGGCAGCCCTTAAATGTCCTTCGTTTGCAGTCCGCACATTTTTACTCTCTGCTTATAAAAGTACTTCTCCACTGCTGGATAAGGAGCTGTTCTACAGGCCCAGAAGACAGTGCTATCTGACTACTCAAACATTTACGTGACATCTGAGACATCATTTGTAGACTTCATATTTTATGATGCTACCATGCATCAGTTTGTGAGCACATTAATTTCCAGGGCCCTTGAAACCCCTTTCTTTCATATCACAGTTTTCTCTTTTTCCAGTTTAAGTAACTGCATGTCTCTTTTCACTCCTGTACACTCAAACTCATGCAGATGTTTTACGTGTGCAGTTATGACATACCAATCATGGTAGCTTCAACGTTCTTACATTTATAAGATGACAGCACAGCACAGTGCATAGAAGAATAAAATGGGCCATGAACCTCACTGAACTCTAGACACCCAATATGAATCACTAAACAAATAAACCACAAAAGCCAAGGCGATTGCAGGTTACACACACCACGAGAATAAATTCTAGAAATATAAGTAAAGTGCAATTTATTGCAAGCTTTCATCCCAGTATCAAGACTTCATCAGAATAAATTGCATAGACCATTCTAGATGGGCCATACCGTCTGATATAGACATTAAAAGAATTACAAAAATTCTGTTACTCTATAAATATCTATCCATTTTCTGGAGTACTTCTTCTGGTAAGGGTGTCAGCACCAACAAGTTTAGTGGGGTATTCGGCCTTTCCTATCCTCAGCAACAACCTCCTGGTCATTTTGTGGGATCCCCAGGCATTCCCAAATGAACTGAGAGAGATGACTCCTCCAATGAATCCTGGGTCTGCCCTGGTGCTTCCTCTCACTGAGATATCACTGATACCCCTGCCATGGGTAGGTGCCCACTGGGCAGCCTCACTGGGCACTCAAACCACCTCTGCAAACTCCTCTCCACATGGAGGAGCAGTGGTCATGCATGTTATTCCGAAATTGTGTAGCTCCTAACTGCACCATGGAGAGTCAGTCTGACCACCCTGCGAAGTGACCTCATTTCTGCCACTTGTATTCATGGAGTCATGATGTCAGTCACTACCCAAAGCTAATGAACATACATGAAGACTCAGTGAGAGACTCACCAGTAAACTGCAGGTTCCATTAAATGACTAAGCTCTCACATCAATACCATACCACTGCACCTGCCCACAAGTCAGTCTCTTCATCCCCTCTACCTTCATCTGTGAAAGACCCCAACATACCTACACTACTTCACTTGAGTTAACTGTTCCACTGCTCACCTGTAGAGGGCAACCAACTCTTTTCTGAGAAAGACATGTTCTGAATGGTGTTCAGCCTCGGGACATGGAGAGAGGCATCTTTGGTGCTTACATATGATGTCATTTTTGTCTGAATTGATTGCGATACCCAGCATGCATTGGAGTGGTTCTCTGCTGAATGTGATGCTCATAGGTTCATAAGATGATACTAGGCTATTGGCCTGGAGGCCCCTATATGTCTAGCCAAGTATTTTGCCCATGTTCCCACAAAGTCACCACCTATTTCCACTGTCCAGCAGGGACACAGGAGAGATCCTAGGGGTGTATTTTCTGTTTCCCATCCAGTCATCAAAGTTCCTCTTAAAGAGGGGCAGTGAGGTACATTGCTTGACATGGAGAGAAAGTCTGTTCCATAGATGGGGGAGTCTTTGGGATTGAAATTTTTCCTGTCAATAAGTTCTATTAATATTACAGACCAGGTCGAGGCCTTGCATGTGGGTTGCGCCAATGGAGTTTGACTTACAGATATGCAACAACTCCATCAAGGCTGGGTCTTAGATGGCCTTGTATGCCAGACACAGGTCACCTCTGAGCAGTCTGTACAGGACTGAGTAAAGGGCTGGTCTTTTAGCCTATCTTTATAGGATAGGTGTTTTAGATCCTGGATTTTCATGGTCAGGAACCTCTGTGATCTCACCAGCTGCTGCATATGCTTGGTAAGATACATGCAGAAGGGGGCATTGTACTTGATAATGGGTCTGATAAGGGAGGAGTACAGGGATATTATGACCTCCTTGTTCCTGGATGAAATACCTTTACTTATGAGGTGGGCCATGTAGAAAACCTTCCATACAATGGTAGCAATATGGTGGTCAAAAGTCAGGTTGCTATCAGCCTGGGTGCCCAAGTCCCTCACAACTGATTGCATGCTTAGTACACTGTTATTAATGTGATAATTAGTTGGGACAACATTTCCCCAAAGGGGATAATGATGCATTTCTTGGCATTCAGATTGAGG
This sequence comes from Protopterus annectens, assembly GCF_019279795.1. Taxonomy (NCBI): domain Eukaryota; kingdom Metazoa; phylum Chordata; order Ceratodontiformes; family Protopteridae; genus Protopterus; species Protopterus annectens. Next base: position 742,479,364 of record NC_056749.1, on the reverse strand, counting down.
CCATGTTTCTGGCACCAGTCATTAGTTTGGATAAGGCTTTCTTGGAGGATGTTGACATCACTAGGGGAATTTAAGACAGTGCCCACCTTGCAGTCATCTGCAGAATTGTCCAGCCACAGACCACTGGTTTTGGCTTGCACCTCAGAAAAGTATATCCCAAACAGTAGCAGCCCAAGACCGATTCTTTGGGTATGCCACTCATTAAGTCTACTACTAGAGGTGGCATCCCCTATTTTGACTGAGTGGGTCCTATCAGGGAGGCAGTTAGCTACCCATCTGGTAACATATGGGTTGACACCTAGCTGGTAGAGTTTATCTATTATGCCTGAGTGGGAATAGTGTCAAAGGCTTTGGCTAGGTCAAGGTAGGAGGAGTACACCGTATTTCCCTTATCCATGGCTTTGGTGACTGTTTCAAAGAAGGCAACCAAATTTAACAGGCATGATCTCCTTTTGACAAAACCAAACAGAGTGGAGTCAAGTGCTTTGAGATTGCCAATGTCCTTGTTTATAAGGTCCATGATAATGTGTCCCATGGCCTTGCAGATCAGGCTCGTTAGGCTGCTGGGTCTATAATTGCCTGTGTCGGTGGATGCTCCACCTTTGTTAGCGGGATGACAGTCACTGTCCACTATTTGGCTGGGATGAAGTCTGTGCTCAGGCTTTGGTTGAATAGGGTGCCTAATGCTGCTGAGATTTCTTACCTGAGTCCATGTAAGATGCAGCCAGGGATGTTGTTGGCTCCCATGGAGGGTGCATTTTTTTCTTTTGAAAGGGCATTAAAGACCTTCTCCCTGGTGATGAGGGGAGGGGGGCTGGTGCTGGGGATGTCCTGGTTTACCGATGGGGGGTGAAGTTTTCACTGAACCTGCCTGACAGCAGGTTGGCTATATCTATGGCGTTTGTGTATGTGACATTCTTGACCACCAGTTCACAGCAGATTTGGGTGTTACCTTTGGGATTGCAGACATATGTGAAGCAGGCCTTGTGATTGTCCTTAGTGGATGTGGCCAATTTGGACTTGAATTTAGCCTTGGAAAATTTCACCAGTGATGTTGTTTGCTTTTTCAGACAAAAGAGAGATTGCTTCCAACTTGGCACCTGCTCTTTCTTGGCCCTGGGCAGCAATTTTATTATAGAGTTTGTTTATTGCTGCTGTCCACCAGACAGGTTTACTCTTCCTTGAAGTAGATAATTTAGTTCTGTCAGGTTTTGCTGAGTCCCTGCAGCTATGTAGGTGCTCATATATTTTTTGGTGTAGACTTGGATATTAGTGCTGGTTCCAACTGAAGGGACAGTGGCTGTGAAGCTGCTTATACCTTCTCTCAGGAGGTTGTAGTCAGCTTTGGATAAGTTTTTTTGTTTGACCCTGGCGGGGGGGGGGGGGTCAGGAAAGATGGTGACTTCAAAAGTGATCGCTTTATAGTTGCATCTCACCAAGGAGCATGACACTGTAGGGGTGGTACTGTGGCTGCTCATTTTGGATCGCACCAGGTCTAGGATATTTTTGCTTCTCATGGGGGTGTCGACCAGCTGATCCAATGCAGTGGAACTGACAAAGTTGAGGAATCTCTAGGCATTCATGTTTGGGTTAGAACAGGTCTTCCACTATATGGTTGAGTAGTTAAAGTCACCCAGGATCAGGGTAGAGGGTTGAATCTTAATAGATTCAAGTAAGTCCAGATAGGTGAAGTGGGTGTCCTGAGTCATGTTTGGGGGTCCGTAACTAGCTATGATTTGAATAGGTGTTTTGTCAACAGTTAAATGCACCTGTAGTGTCTTCTGTGTGTCATACTGTTTGACCAGCCTGGAGGTGTGTATTTCTTTGATAAATATGAAAACTCCACCTCCTTTGGCTTTGTAGCTCTCTGTTTGGGGTCTGAAAGTATGGTAGGATGAGTAACTTGGCAAGGCTGTGATGTTCTCCACAGCTTTGAACCAGGTTTCAGTGACTGCACAAATGTCAGCATCTTCCAGAGTGAGGAATGCTTGCAATGAGTGCAGTTTCATGTTAAGACTCCTAACGTTTAGCAGCATGACCTTTAAATTTAGTTTAGAAGAATTTTTCATGTTGGTAATTTTGTCCTCATGACTTTTCCTAAATAAGGTACTATGGGGGAGGCAAGATCCTTTGCCAGATGCCTGAAGTCCAGGGGACACAGACAAAGGTGATCTCTGGCAAAACATCATGGTCTATCAATCATGTCCTCCCAGGCTGTCAGATACTGGATTCCCTTGGAATGACACCAGAAATTAAGCCAGTTGTTAAAGTCAATCATTTTCTGTTTGTATTAAGGCATCATTCTGGGTGATGCTAGGATGCTGCTTAAGGCTAGGGTCATACCTGCCTGGGACACACATTCAGTGAGCTCAATCATGTCTCTCTTCATATAGTCCAGTGACATACATCTCAAGTCATTCACACCAACATGGACTATGACAGCATCATAACAGTACCTGTTGTTGAGGGACTTGAGTGCATGTGTGATATGGTAGCTTCTAACACCTGGAAACTTACAGTGACTTTCTCCTTGTCTAGCCTGGTGAGGGGCATATCTGTGTTTCTCACAATAGTGTCTCCTATGACTAGTATGTTGGGTTTGTGGCTGGGCCTTACAGGCTGTAAGACACAGTCGTCTGTACTATGTGTGGTGCTTGGTGATGTGGGTTGTGATGTACATGTGGGTTTTTGCCTCAGAGGTCTCTTTTGTTTAGGTATGTTTTTGTTGAGAACCTTCGCTTATGTGGGAGTGTGTTGTACAAGTGTGGGCAGTGTTAGAGGTGTGGTGTTTGTGGTGTTCGAGCAGATGACCTTCTCAGTGCCAGATGTGCTGACAGCAAGGATTCTAAGTTCTTAATGTAATTGCATCTCTCACATATTGTATTCCTAGGTGGTAGTAGTAGTAGAGGGTTGTCTATGCAGGTGAGGCAGTTGCTACACTGTCTGAGGATCCCCATATCAATCAGACTAGCAGGAGAAACTATAGGAAATCCTGAATCTGTAGAAGAGAGGTCAGGGATAGTAGAGTGGGTACTATCTGAGGAGAGTACCTATAGGTGTGAGTAGGGCTGGACAAAATCAATACAGTAGCTGCAAGGGTGGGCCTCACTTACACAGTAGTGCTGGTAAGGGAAGAAAATGCAGCTGAGATACCTCACAAAGGGTTAAAACAGTGCAGTGGCAGTGTGCAACAAGCAAACAAGTGCAAACACAGGGCTTAAGTACCACAAAAATGAAAGTAAAATAGAAACACTGGATTGACCAATTAACCCTTGTCCCTGAGCTCCTAGCCAAGCACCCTATGCCAGACTAGCTCCATCCAGTTTACTTGCTCCCACTAAGTGCAGGTAGACCCCAGCCATTAAAATATGGCATAGCAGGAAATACAGGAAACACACAAATAGATCTGGATACAGTAAAACCTGTAACCAGACTATGCTAAAGATATTTAAACTCTGTTTAGGACAATTTAACACATGAGAATATATACACACTTAAATATAACAGCAGAACAGTTCACACTCAGTTAATTAAACAGTTTAAAACAGTGAATAAATACAGTGCAGATGTACTGCAAGTTAATAAAACAGTAGAGTTAATCAAATACATCATGTTTTCAGTTTGTTTTTTTTTTCCTGGAAAAGTGGACATGAATACTCTGTTGAAAACCATACAACATGTGTACAATTCTTCTTCTTTAGGCTTTTCCCGGTTAGGGGTCGCCACAGTGGATCACCTGTCCGCTCATGATTGGCAGTGGAGTTTTACAGTGTCAAGTTGCCAGCCTGGCGCCCAACCTTCCACAGAAGGCACACACACACACACACACACTCACACCTAGGGCCAATTTAGAGTGTCCAATCCACCTACTGCATGTCTTTGGGATGTGGGAGAAAACCAGAGCACCCGGTGGAAACCCACGCAACCACAGGAAGGACATGCAGACTCTACACAGAAGGCACCCCAGCTGAGGATCGAACCGAAGAACCTCTTGCTGTGAGGCAACAATGCTAACCACTGCACCACCGTGGCCACCCACAACATGCGTACAATGCATGACTGAAATATTGGGGCTGACTGTAGCCTGGATTCACATAATCTCCAATAAAGTCATGCACTAGGATGGCTGAGCTACTCGGCTTATGCTAATTGTCACTGCATGATTCAAAAAGAGAGTGCCAAATGGGGACCTCATGAATAATTCATTATCTGGATCTTGGATGCTGGCAAAGCATGAGGTAGATTGGTGCAACTTCCCTTATCTCATTTAACCATTAGCCCTATCAATATGATAGCAGAGTGACATCATACTGGGGTGTTACTTACTAATCAATTATTTTTAACAGAAATGTCTGTCTTCTGTGCACCTGCACTAAGTACAACAACAGCCCAGAGTGTATATAAGTGCATTATAATCACAGAACTGAAGGCAGTACACTTGAAATCTCAGTAGATATCTTGAAAATAAGCCTGCTCTGTGGGCCCTTTTGACAGTAATTGTGTATTTCGCACTAACACAACTAAAAGTTTAGTTGTAAAGGAATGTATACTAGATCCAAGCTGATGGTACCTTGGAGTATTCCTACTCTGAGGTAAAGTCATCTCACAGATTGTAGATATATAGGTTCATAGGCTAGTACTAGGCTAACTGCCCTTGCGAGCCATTTGAAGCCTAGCTAGTTGTCCCCTGTGAGATTCAAACCCTGTACCTTGTGTTTGTAAGGCAAACACCTTAACCATTAGGCCACCCTCCCAATATATATAGTCCAAAAAGCATTACGGTGTAGCAGCACACTTTGGAATTTCCTGTTATTTGTTTGCAGTTTATTATTAAAGTAGACTGACTAACTGACTGACTGACCAACTGACTAACTGGATTAAGACTTTCAGCTGCCCTGCAGCTCTGTGTAGCTTGAATGGGGGTTTTTTTGTACATTTTTCCCAGTGTCTGCCTCTCAAACCTCAGCCCTCTTTATAAGCATACGCGAGAGATTAAACCAGATGATGCTGTCATACAAGGCAGACATAGGGGTGGTTTGTGCATTTGTCATCATCTGCCAATGTCAGCAATATGGGCATTTCTAATTACTCCCTAACCCTGTCCCCAATCACCGTATTGAGCAGCAGCATCCCCTCAGAGGCCTACTAAGACTTCCCTATGCATGTTCATGCTTCCATACAATGAGGGCTACCATCAATGAATCGGTAGCAAGTAGCATCAATCCCATGCCTTGACTACTGGTCATTTTGATGCCTTGTAAGCTACAGTCAACAAAAACATTACTCCCTCCCCACTGAATGAGTGTTGAGATGGTTTCGCCACACAATCCTATCTCCCCACCCAATCCAGCTGTTCCTGCAGTGAAGCCACTATTTAAACTCAAGTTGTTTAGGTTGTAGTCAGCTTTTTAAAGAGTTGCACCACAAAGCAAAGATTTAATCTTTTTATTTATTTATTTATTTTATCCTTCATCGTTTACTGGTAAGTTGATGGTACTTTACCTAAACAGCTGATAATTAATAATAAGTTGCTTAAAGTCACCACAGAGCAGCTACAATGACTCCTTGAACTAAGCATGTGTTTTATAATCTCCCCATTATGCCACATTATTTTTACAGCATCTGTTACATCACACCAAGTCATAGCAAAATGGAGGAATCTACAGTGTATTTGATATAGTCTTTCCAAAAAATGTCAAGTAATTTCACACTTTTAAAGGTAAAACATATCAACTGAACTATGCTAATGACATCTCTCTGCCCCTGCCTAAAGCAGAGTACAAGTACTTTTTCTTAATCGTGGCTTAATGAGTACCTGAACAGTAAGTTTACCAGGTGAATGTTATATTATTTTTCATTGAAAAAAGACCAAGAGTAGCATTTTCAAAAACGTAAAAGCATGCAATGAACTATGTTAATGATTCCTCTCTGTCCCTGCCTGAAGAAGTGTTCAAGTTATTTTTCTTAATCATGGCTGAATGAGTACCTGAACAGTTTACCAGGAAAATTTTATATGATTTTTTTCATTAAAAATGATCAGGAGTAGTGTTTTTCAAAAAGGAAAAACATGCATGGTTGAACACTCGTCATACAAGTAGAAGTATCTAGTGGCAGAAGGTTATTCATGCATGAACTATCTGCCAGAAAAGCCTGATTTATTATACAGCACAGTACACTGGTCGAGAGAATGTGATATACTGTACCTTTAGTCTTGTATCTTACCTAACAGTTCAGACATGTAGGGCTTTTATCTGATAACTATTGCTATCCTTTTTTGGGTCACACATAACTGGAATGAGGAACACAGATATATATGCTCTGTGTCAAAGAACTGAAACTCTACCTGCCCAGGTGATCTGAGGCACAGCACACATTCACATAATTACATAGAAATGCTGTGGGGCAGCACACAAGTGAGCAATAATACCCAGTAGGGTGTGATTTACTGTGTAAATAACACATGCCCAGGGTGCGGCATCTAGCCTCTACACACCAGGAAGGGCATTATTTGCACAGTAACACACAACCTGGAGAGGGTCTATATTAACTGCTCAAAGAGGCGTTACAATGACTGCCTCTTCAGCGACATGTTAACACCAAGTGCACTAAACTGCGAACGTTCAAAATAGCGATTTCTTTCCCTGGGAAAGAAATCACTAGCACCAAACACACATTCACACAATATCAAACATAACTAACTTGGGGTTTCATCCCTCACACCCCCCAATTAATTATACCAACTCAGAGATCGCACTACAGTGGGGTAAAGAGCAATGTCATGGCTCAAGCCAAGTGTTTTTTTTCCCTCGCTATTTTCAGATTTCGGTGTGTATGTGTCGTTGAAACGGCATTCACTGTAATGACATTTTGCCAATCTAATATACACCCTCTGGAGGGAATTGTGCTTAAACAATGGTCTGTCTGTAAAATTGTTTTGCTTTACTTTTTTTTAATTGCTATATTATTATTTTTTATATATTTTTATGCAAAATAGTCCCTCCGTGTAGTGTTTCAAACTTGTTCTAGTATTTGTGAATGGTATTGGAGGAAGTATTTTACATCCAAAATAGAAGATTTTCAAAGAATGTCCAGATTTTTATCTCTCTTTTTTTTTGGGGGGGGGGGTCCATTACTTATAAAATTTGGGGGTTGCTGGCAAATCACTGGGGACTGAAGTCAGCAAATAATGACATGCAATTGAGCTTCAGACATTATTTCCTTCAGATAATGCATGCTAAACAAATCCTTTTATTCTAGCAACCTTCTAATTTTATAACAGCAATGTTTAAACAGATTCCTATTTTTGAGCCTTTGTCTTACCATTATTTTAGGCTTTATCCACATTAAGGAACTGAGAGGCACATATGCCTCTTAATTTTAGCTGCTGCTACTACTACTCAATCTCTCTCTCTCTCTCTCTCCCTCACACACATAGCTGGCCTTAGGCATAGGCCAACTAGGCAAATTTCCAGTATTTATTTAGTGTAGTTAAACCAGGATGGGGGCACCTTGGAGCCCTTTTGCCTAGGGCACCAGTTGACCTAAGGCCACTCATGCACACAAACACACAGACACATGCACACAGACACAAACACAAACACTTATGCTCACATGCACACGAGCGCAAATATACTAACACAAGTAGACAGAAACAACCACACACACACACACACACACACACACACACACACACACACACACACACACACAATTTTCTTTCTTTTTTAATGTTTCTTTTAATTTTATACTCACTAAAACAGCAAAAGTACTGATTTGCAAGTGTAAAATAATGATGGCCATTTGCTTCATTACAGTTCAGTCTCTGCAGCAGCTTAATATGCTGCTGTGAAGCAGAGGATTCATTTTTCAGTGAGCATTACCTGTAGATTAACAACCTGCTGGAGAATGTTCGTTCTCCAATTAGGATTTAATGTACGGTTTGCCCATTCTCTGAGTATGTTTAGTGATATACAGTGACATAAAAAGCCTTTCTTTTTTTTGACAAAATGACATGCTACTGAGACACACACAGATTGTGTGAGAATTAACATGTATTGCGTCACATCAGCTTGCAATAATGTTAAATTATTATATTAAGTAATAGAACTGGAGCTGAGGTTGCAAATGATGCTGGCAAAGATATATCTGAAATGTACTGGTGCTACTGAGGCAGAATTATAAATTGACAACTTATCAATAAGTCAAAGAAGTAACTTCTGTATGCAAACACTGATGTTTCATTTTATTGTCCTGGTACTGCAAAATACTTACTACAGCATTAAAAAAGTTATATACTTTCCATAGCATTTCATCTGTGTTGTACATTTTCATTCTTCCTCAACTAATGGGTTTGGATCTGATCTTCAGATCCAGCTCGGCCATTATACTAGCTTGTGGCCTCCAACAACTTCTCAAGCTCCTTCCCTGCCTATAATGCACCATGCCTAACATCTCTCAGATCTTGTTTGCAGCTTGACAGGAAAACTATAGTGATATGCCATAACTGGAGTTCAACACAAAGGACATAGTGTCCTTGAAGTGTCTCATTCCACCAGAAGTCAGTCATGAAAACTGGTGGGGGATGGATGAGGGAGAGTTGAGGAAGAATGAAAATGGACAACACATATGGAATGTTATGGTAAGTACACAACTTTTTTATCTGATGTCAATTGTCATTCATTCCTCAACTAATGGACAGAGTCCACAGCTTCCTAAATTCCTGGGTGAATTCTAAGGAAGGATATTCATGAATACGGTTGAACCAAAGGCTGCTCTTTGCCTCGAGACCAGATCTAGGTTGTAATCAGTGACAAAAGTATGAGGATTTGATCAAGTTTCAGTTACTTATTGTCCATCGAAGCTCTAGATTGGAATACAGTAAATGTTGTCATATATCTGGTTGAATGAGCCTTTAATGGTTTTGGTAAGGGGAGATTCAATTTGTTATAGATAAATGATATGCAATCCCAACCATCTAGTAAGAGTTACCTTTGTAACCGATTCTCCCAGTTTATTATGTGCAAAGGAAACAAACAGGTGATCTGTCTTTCTAATCTCTTTTATTCTGTGTAGGTAGAAACATAATTATCTATGAACATTTAGTAAGTGCAGCATATATTCCCATTTATTTGTAAAGTTTGGAAATAATACTGCTAAATTAATGGATTGGTTGATGTTGGATTCTGACAACACCTTAGGAAGGAAGGAAGCATTGGTACGTAACGTGACCCTATCTTTAAGGAAAATCAAATACAGAGGCTTAGAAGATAATGCTTGAAGTTCTGAAATTCTTCTAGCAAATGTAATTGCAATTAAAAAGGCAGAATGAATTAAGGTTTGCAGTACCAAATTTAAATCCCATGGTGGCATGGGTTCTTTATAAGGGAGTCTTAATAGAAAAGTACCTCTCAAAGAGGCCTTGCACAGTTTAGACGAAACCAGTGAAAAGCTTTGAAACCCCGCATGAAAGTTAGAGATGGCAGCGAGTTGAACTTTAGCAGCTGATGAACTAGCACCCTCATTAAATAAACTTGTTAAAATTCGAGAACAGATTGAATTGGAGCTGAGAAGGTATCTATCTGATTCTGCTCTGCCCAATAAACAAACATTTTTTATTTAGTCCTGTAGAGTTTCCTAGTACAAGGTTTATGGGAAGTTAAAAGTATGGAATGGACAGGGAAAGAGAATACTGGTTGTCTGGCTATTAAAGGAATTGGAGAAACCACACTCTTCATTTGAGCATTTAAGATTTGAGATATCCTGGTGAAAAAAGTGAACAATTCCACCTTGACCCAAATGACTCTTACAAATTCACAAGATGAACAGTGATTGAAGCCAACATCCAAAAATCAAACATACAGTAAAAAATATTATCAGGGTGACTTTTATTTTTTACTGTACGCTTGATTTTTGGATGTTGGCTTCAGTCACTGTTCATCTTGTGAATTTGTAAGAAATCCGGGTGAGCCATGCCTGTTGGGTGAAACAGGAGGTCTGGAATTGGATCCAGAATCCAAGGTGGCTACAGTAGATGAGGCCAAAGGAAAGGAAAACAAATCTGTTGTGGCCAGTAAGGTGCACTAAGGATGACTTTGCTCTTCAACCGGGCTGCTTTCTGAAGGAATTTGGGAATTAGGGAAGTCGGAAGATAAGCATACAGAAGACCAGGGTGCCAATCATGGAGTAGAGCATCCCTTGGTATTCCCCCTGGTGGGGGGATCAGGGCAAAGAACCTGCTGCACGTTTTGTTTAGGGGCGATGCAAAAAGATTGCAGCAAGGCTGGCCCCACTGACTGAAAATCATTTCCGTCACTTTGCTGTTGAGAGACCACTCATGAGGTAGTAAGATAGACCTGCTCAGTTTGTCTGCTATCATGTTGGATGTCCCAGGAATATGCATTGCTATTAGAAAGCAGTTGGAAGATATCATTCATTGCCACACTCTGAGGGCTTCTTGACACAGTAGATAAGATCTGGTTACCCCTTTTTTGTTGATGTACCAAACTACTGACATGTTGTCTGTCTGGATTGCAACTGTTCCAAGAGGAAGAGAGTCTTGCAATGCCTGCAACTCCAAAAGCACTGCATTCATCTCCAGAATATTGACATGCAAGTTGGCCTCTTCTGGGGACCAAGTGTCTTGGACTGTTTTCCACAAGAAATGACCCCATCCAATCTGAGAAGCATCAGTGGTCAGTATGGCCTTGGTCTGAGGGAAGATGAAAGGATGACCTTATAACATGTGTTGTTACTACATCCACCAGGAAATGTATTGTTTGCATATCTGGGTTATTATCTTCACTGACATGGGTTGAGAAAACATTGACCATTGTGTTGCTAGCATCCATTGAAGAATTGTCATATAGAATCTTGCAAAAAGGACTAAAGTTTTTGCCACCAATGTTGATCCCAGAGCTTGTAGAATCAATCAGGCTGAAATTCTGATACTGCAAATTATTTTCCTGACCTGCATCCTTATTGTTTGCACTCTTGATATTGGAAGAGAAGATACCATAGATACTGTGTTGAACACTGCTCCTATGAATTCTAATTTCTGGGTTGATTGTAAATGAAACTTGTTGTAATTTATGGTTATTCTGAGATGTGAACAGGTCTGTAATACCTGACCTTGAGCTTCTGTCAGTCAATGCCTGGTCTGGGCATTAATGAGGCAGTCATCTAAATACAGAAACACCCAAAATCCTTACAGTCTCACATGAGCTGCTACCACTGCCATGCACTTGGTGAACACTCTTGGGGGAGGGGTCAAATGGTACTGTTCTGAACTGATAATGACTGGCTCCCACCAGAAGCATAAGACCTTCTGGATCATCTCTTCATCTTTATATGATAGTACGCATCTTGAAGCTCTATCGAGAACATCCAGTCATCCTTGCCCAGAAAGGGCAGAATGGACCGAATCATGACCATCCAGAATGTTGTGTGTTGAACTGACTTGTTCAGTGCACTGAGATCCAAAATTGGTCTCCAGTCCCGTTTTCTTTGGCATTGAAAAGAATCTTGAGTAATTTCCAGATTCTGTTTGGTTAGGTGGGACCTCTTGGATGACTCTTTTTTTAGCAGCTTTTGTATTTCTAGTGCTTCTGCTTTCCTCTGATTGGGCGGAATATTGGGACATTTTCTTCACAATGGAGGAGGAATGGAAAAGGGAATTATATAACCTCTGGAAATAATTCTATGCACCCAACTGCTTTTGTTATATCTAGCCAGGTTCTCTGGTGCAGAGAAAAGTGACCCCAACTGCCTCCAGGGGTAGGTAATCAGGCCTTCATTCAGGAGTGCTGAAAGGGTCTGTCAGAAAAAGAATCTCTAGACTCTCAGTTTTGCATCCCTCCTCTGCCTCAGGGGCATTGCCTTCCATTATCACTCCCCTTCTGCCTCTAGGGGATGTACCTTCATATGTGTCATGGAAATGACCCTGAGATTTTCTGAACTACATTTTTCAACCCCCTATTGATTCCTTGTAAAGGTCCTTTGAGGGGTCAAAACATGCACACCCACAGCAAAGAGGGTCTTTCCATCTTTCTCATACCTGGAGAGTGTGACTTTTACTGTGAGGCCAAACAAAGAAGTGCCATCAAAGGGAGCATTGATGAACAAAGATTTGAAAGGCTCCACAAAATCACACAGAAGCATCCAGGCATGCCTCCTTATGGAATTACCTGAACCTGCAGCCCTTCAGGCACCTTCTGCAGTGTGCAAGATAAGCCTCGTTGATGAATTAGACATAGCTTGTATGGTAGCCAACTGAGAGGCTACTGAAGATTGCGCCTCAGCAGTTTTGCGTCCAGAAAGAGATTTCAATAGTTCTTAGATCAAATCTCTTTAAGCATCGTAAAATGTGCCAAATAGTTCAGCGATCTGAGTACATTAACATGCTTCCCAAATCTGTCTATTGCCCTAGACTCTCTGTTACGAGGATGGACAGTGGAACTCTGTTCCATGAGTTCCTTTTTTGTAGCTGTCACCAAGACCACACTATCTACTGACACCCCTTTACCCCAAAATTCCCTGCCTGTTGGAGGAGCCAGAATCCAGTCTGGTCTATTGAGGACTGGCTTAATTGTATCAGGTTCTTTCTACACCTGCCTAGAAATCAAATCAATTACTTTATCAGTGGGCAGAGTAACCCAGGACATAGATGGGCCAGTCCCAAAGGCTTCCAGAAATATTGATTCCTCCAGACAAAGGCCTTGGGAGGACCAGCCATCCTTCAGCTTAAGGATCTCAAGAATGTCTCCAAATGAGAAGTCATTGGGTTGTGATTTGGGGACCCCTCTCCTTCATTGAAATCAGTATCCTCAGTGATTGACTCTTGAGGAGAGTCCAAGTGCTGCCCTTTGCACTTTCTCTTCTTAGGGGCTTCCTTGGTGGGGTGGTCTGGTTAAATATCAGATGAGCTTAAGATCTCCTGCTGGGTAATCAAGAAGCTTTGAGCTGGCTGTCCCAATGTGGTAGAATGTTGAAGATCACAGTACAAAGCCATGTGAGAAGTAGAGGGTGGATCTGAGGGGAAAGGGCCCATCTCACCAGCCAGGACAGTGAACACTCTCTTCACAACCTCAAAGTCAGACCTCTTTGGGGAGAAGGAAGACAACAGAACCAAGAAAGCGAGTTTCTGGCTTGTCAACTCCCTCTGCCCCAAGAACAAGCCACTGGAGGCACAAGTCGAAGACAAGCTGTCCAATGCCAAAGCTCTGAGAGGAAGAGATGTCTCCAAAAACCTCAAAGTTGACTTCATCCTCCCAACAGGGATTCTTCAGCTCTGAGAAACATCCAGCTACGAGAATGTCGGAGCCGGTGTACTCAGAGCAGTATTTGGATCTGAAGATGGAGCTTTCTTCAGATCTGAACCAGATGCACCTGGAACACTCAAATCCAAGGACTCTAAAACCACAGACTGGATTGCAGAAGGAGCTGTAATGGGTGGAGTAGTAGATGATCAGATGTCCTGACCCAAAGGTGTAGGAACCATGAGAACTCCTCTCTGAATTTGCTCCGCAAAGAATTTCCTCATCATCCTCTCCACATCTTTTTCCCTGAGAATCCTTGAGGAATGAGAAGATACCAGGGATGGTTATTTGGAGCACCTCTCTAAAAAGGGAGAGGGCACTCTGGATGGGACTGGCTCCACACTTGGAGAGTAAGTTGTCTTTGGTAAAGGTTTTGGATCCCAGGGTGTAGGATCCAAAACAGGCTTAATCGAATCTGATGCGGGTCAGACTGTAAGTAATTTTGGATCTATCTTCTCTTTCTTCTTCCCAGTTTCTGATGAAGAAGAGGCTGGAGACTCAGAAATCTTAGACTTCTTGATAGGGTCTCTAGATTTGTATTTGGGGGATTAAACACCAGTAATGGCTTTGGAAAAATGAAGCTGGCAGCAAGCCTTTTAAAATCAACGTATTCTTCCTGTCCGCTAGTGCTTGGGTGGGTTGAACCCATGACAGATACTGCAGTCCTGTTGTAAATGCTCTGGACCTAAGCAATACACACAAAGTTAATGGGCATCAGAAAAATGCAATTTGCGCCCACACTTATCACATTTTTTAAATCCATATGGACCTTTTTCAGACATTTTTAAAGAAAAAATATTCTAATGAGACAAGAGTTAAGCTTTTTTTGTTTGTACCAGAAAGAAGAGAATAGGTAAAGTACCAGCAATGGTATTAAAGAACTACAATTGTCTTGTAGATAGAGACAAAATATCAACTATGGTAATTAAAGAAGAATACACTAGTGTAAAATGGTGAAGAGAAGGAAATTTAGGCCTATGAATGATGGTAGGAAAGTTTACCCTCAGAAGTGTATGGAAAGAGACAGGAAGAATGACTTAAAATTAAAACTAAAGATTAAAGATTAAAGAAATAGTGATAGGTAATGAGTTTTTAGAAAGAAAATATCAAAAAAGGTTTTATCTCCCACTGTAAACTCGAGAGCTGAAGGTGACCATGTCAAAGCACTAAAGCATCAAATGAGATCTGAGATGTTAGGAATGGTGCATTATGGGTAGGGAAGGAGCTTGAGAGTTTGTTGGTGGCCATGAGCTAGTATAATGACTGAGTCAGATCGGAGGATCAGATCTGAACCCATTAGTTGAGGAATGAATGTAAATTGACAACACCAGATCACATTTTTGTGACTCATTCCCCTCTTTTTGATGAAACAAGTTTGCATTGCTGTTTATTTTCAGTAAACTGGAGAAACAAGATTATTACATGCATCATGTTTACCAAAATCCAAGATAAGATTATAATGAGTGACCCTTTTCAGCTTTTGAAAAACTGGAGGAGCAGTGGGAAATAAATGGCCTTTGACAATTTTCTGTCTACTCCTTAGCTGCTACTGACCTCACAGTCAATATTTTATGAGTGACCAAAGTTAGACTACTGGATGATTAGCAGCTGCCATCCTCAGCTCTCTTCAAGCATGCACACAAAACTGCTTATATTGTGTGTAAAAGTGCCTAATTTAACTTAAAAAGTGAGTAGAATAACAAAAAACCCACTCTAAAGTAATGAAGAACAAAACATGGAAAAAAAGACTAAAAAATCTGTCAGAATTCCCAGAAATTGGCAAAAGTACTAAATGCTTCAAGTCTATTGTAAAAGGAAAAAAGAGAATCAGAATCAAAAGAAGGAAAAGTACAAGGAGTTCCTGACCGGGTCTGCCGAGACAGCATTAAAAGATTCCTTCCACAGAATGAAAATACTAGGGAGAGGGGGTCCTCCATTGTAAAATACTAGGGAGAGGGGGTCCCCCATTATAAAATACTAGGGAGAGGGGGTCCTCCATTATAAAATACTAGAGAGAGGGGGTCCCCCATTATAAAATACTAGGGAGAGGGGGTCCCCCATTATAAAATATTAGGGAGAGGGGGTCCCCCATTATAAAATACTAGGGAGAGGGGGTCCTCCATTATAAAATACTAGGGAGAGGGGGTCCTCCATTATAAAATACTAGGGAGAGGGGGTCCTCCATTATAAAATAAGAGGGAGAGCGGGTCCTCCATTATAAAATACTAGGGAGAGGGGGTCCTCCATTATAAAATACTAGGGAGATGGGGTCCTTCATTATAAAACACTAGGGAGAGGGGGTCCTCCATTATAAAATACTAGGGAGATGGGGTCCTCCATTATAAAATACTAGGGAGAGGGGGTCCTCCATTATAAAATACTAGGAAGAGGGGGTCCTCCATTATAAAATACTAGGGAGAGGGGGTCCTCCATTATATTCTAAATGATTAGCTGCTTGTTTAGGGAGAGGGTGTCCTCCATTATAAAATACTAGGGAGAGGGGGTCCTCCATTATATTCTAAACGATTAGCTGCTTGTTTAGTATAATGCTGGATGCTCTGTATTACATGTTGTGAACTGTTCTGCCCCTCCCAATGTTCCCAAACACTGCATTTACCTTTGAGCTGCAGCTTGCAAAACAAACAATTCAAAGTTAGCAGTAAACACAAAGTTTATTTAAGCTCTAACAAGTTTAAAACAAATTGGACAGTGATTTTGAACTAAATTAGGGACTATGTCAGAAGTACTTTGCAAAAACAGATTTCTATATACTGCCCAATATGTTTTAGAACAATCTCCCTGTCTGAATTTTTTCTTGGGAAAGCTCATTAGTGGGGCATAAAGGGTTGCAAAATACTTTTGGTTCTTTGAGTAGAGTTTTTGGAAAGTAGAGTAGTATAAAGTTAGATTTTTTTATTTGCTTTCTGAGGTAGAGCATGCATTTCCAGGGGTCATTTTCAGACTCGGCCCTGAAACAGTGTCTAGTTACATGATTTGCTCAGAATCATACAGTTAGACAAGGGATACTAAGGGAATCAAACCGTGTACCATTGGACCACAGAAAACATCTCATTAACAGCTGCTTAATCTGCTAAGGCAACAGACAGACTTCTGTATTGTCATTGGGTGTGTGAAATGACATTGTAACTTACATAATGCTGACAAACATAGGTGTGAATTTTAAACCATTATTGTGAATCTCAGTACACAATAACTCACAAAAACACTGCAGATGATGACAGTGAATCCCAATCCATCACAGCTCATGAAAACAATGTAGATCATGAGTGCGAATCCCAGTGCATGACAACTCAGAGAGGCACTGCTCACCATGATGTGAATCCCAGTGCACCATGACTCAAAGAAGTGCTGCTGACCATGATGTGAGTCCCAGTGCACCATGACTCAGAGAAGCACTTCTCACCATGACATAAATGCAAGTGCAGCATAACTCAGGGAAAGCACTGCTCACCATGATGTGAATCCCAGTGCAGCATAACTCACAGAAGCACTGCTCACCATGATGTGAATTTCAGTGTACTATAAATCACAGAATCCTTTTCACCATGATACAAACCCCAGTGCACCATAACTCAGAGATGCACTGCTCCCCAGCATATCAATCCTAGCACACCATAACTCAGAGATGCACTGCTCACCAGGATATCAATCCTAGTGCACCCTAACTCTCAAAAGCAAGGTTCACTATGATGTGAATTCCAGTGCGCCATAAATCACAGAAACACTGGTCACCATGATATGAATCCCAGTGCACCATAACTCAGACAAGCACTGTTAACCATGATGTGAATCCCAGTGCACCATAACTCAGTGAAGCATTGCTGACCATGATGTGAATCCCAGTGCACCATTGCTCACAGAAGTATTTATCACTATATGAATTCTAGTGCACCATAGCTCTGAAAAGCACTGCTGAGTATGATTTAAATTCCAGTGCACCATAATTGTGAGATGCACTGTTCAGAGGATGTGAATCCCAGTACACCATAACTATGAGAAACACTGCTCAATATGTTGTGAATCGTAGTGCACCATAACTCTGAATAGCACTGCACACCATGATGTGAATCACAGTGCACTATAACTCAAGAAGCACAGCTCACCATGGTTTGAATCCCAGTGCACCATATCCTCACAGAAGCACTGCTCACGATGATGTGAATCCCAGTACACCACAGCTCACAGAAGCATTGCTCATCATGATGTGAATCCCAGTGCATCATAACTCTCAGAAGCACTGCTCACTTTGATAGTAATACATAACTATGAATGTGGATCTCTTGATTCTGTTTCTCTTGTCCTTCTAAAGTAGACTTGAAGCTTGTAATATCTGTGCATTGAACAGTAATGAAAGTTGAAAATAAATGATTATTGAAATATTCTTGCATTCTAAAAAAACTTTTGAATTGAAATGTTAAAATGCCATGGAGTCTGTTGATAAACTAATGTTAATATCTACTTGAAGTACATTTTCAATAATTTAAGTAACAGTCTTTATTTTAAAAGAAGGTGTTTCTAGCATTAAATTTATTGTTGAAAGACTTTATTTCATTTACTATTTATTTTTACTTTTCAGACGGATACACAACAGATGACATTGTATTCTTCTGGCAAGGTGGGGACAATGCTGTGACTGGAGTCGAAAAGCTGGAATTACCACAGTTCACCATTGTTGAAACAAGGCTAGTGACAAGACAAGTGGCATTCACAACAGGTCAGAAACATTTACATTATGTTTTTTTTTTTATTCAGTATTTAGTAACTGGGTAGGAGAATTGGTCCAATGATCCTTTTTAGCCATGGCCCAACTTAAGCCAAGAAAATGTAAAGAACTCTGCAGCTCATGTATCCAAACTAATGACAATATCAGTAGGGGAGCATGAGTAACAAGCAAATACTTTGGTTGAGTAAAGCTTTATTATTTTAGAAACTAAGGGCACAGCATGTTGTGTTGTCACCTCACAGCAAGAGTTTCTCTGGTTTGTCAGCTGAAGAGCTTTCTACATGGAGTCTGCATGTCCTCCCCGTGTTTGTGTCCGTTTTCTCTGAGTGCTCTTGTTTCCTTCTACATTCCGAAGACACGCAGTAGGTGGACTGGACACACTCAGTTGGCCAGGTGTGTGTGTGTGTGTGTGTGTGTGTGTGTGTGTGTGTGTGTGTGTGTGTGTGTGTGTGTGTGTGTGTGTGTGGTATGGAAGAACAATTTGACCATTGGCTGTAGATGATACTCACTGTTGATGTGACACCCCAACATCATGTACAAAAATGAAAAACATGGGGTTATGGGAGGATAGATGGATTTTAGAAACCGAAGCTGAACAGAAATGCATTGCTCAGATTCATTTCATTATTTATTGATCAGGCATGACAAATACGATAATAATATGACAAAAAGCAAAGTTTGAATGATAGTTAATATAATATAGAGAGCTATAAAACTGGAACATCAAAATGGGTATATAATGCAAAGCTGGGTGGGGTAAAAGCCACATGTGGAAGGCGGGGTTATGGCTTTGCTTGCCTCTTTCTTTCGTCACGTGTTTTTTTTTTTTTCCTGTGTTCTGAAAATTTATGCATAAGGTTGTTTCAGAATTTAGCAAAGTTTGTGTTTGTGATGTTATTACTTATGTCATATTAATTAAAATGTGAGAATTTTGTTATTCAGTAATGAATCCCTTAAGGAATATTATATGAATGATTACAATAGAATGACTTACTACATTTTAAACTCAAGAAAGTGTTTTCCTGTTTTGCAGAAATGAACCAGCATGTGGGGTAGAGATTAGTCTGCAATATCCTTAGATTTCATACAGTTAGAGTTAGAAACTTGCAAATGATAGCATAATGTAGCTTCCCATTTTTAAATCCCATATTTCAAAGCTGAAAAAAAAGAGAAAAATTCACTGTAAATCACGTACCACCAAACTGGAGTCAAATATTTTAATACTTTAGTGTATTAAAACATTTAACTGCAGTTTGGTGCTATGTGGTTTACAGTGGATTTTTCTCTTTTTTGGCTATTTGACTTGTTTTCACTGTGATTTACCAGCAAATTTTTCTTCTTTTTATTGCATAGTTCATAGACTTCCTTAAAAGGCATTGTTATAGCTAACTGGATAACCTCTCTGGTTCATTATGAAAACCTAGTTAAGGGAAACCTGAGCAAATGCTTTAATGGTTTCCCTATACCAGCATTGCCTACATCACCTTATAGTTTTTTTTTTTTTTTGTTATCTCAGAATCACCCAAAACCTGAATATCTTCCTCAATACAAATTATTCTTAAAATACATTTCTATAAGTGTTATCCTTTCCCTGTCTCCTTCGTCTTCTCCATTGCTACATCCCCCTTACTCCCTACATATTTTACTATATCCTTGTCTATCTTCCCTGTTTTTTTATTATTTTGCAATGTGGAAGTTTAAACTGCTTTCATATTTATAATTTCTTCTTCTGTCTAACATCTAAACCCAAGACCACAAGAAAAAGATATAAAAAAATGTGTAAATAATTGTATCTATTATTAACTCACTTTTCATAGTACTATGCAAAATGTGTAAATATTGTATGTATTATCAGGGGTGTAGCCAGGATTTTCAAATTTGTACTCTCAGCTCCCAGACTGCTCCCCAACAAGCCACACCCACATTAACACTCCTGGCCAAGCCATGCTCCCTTCATATCTCTGATCTCTGAGCAGGTCACTGGCAAGTATAAGCCAGGGTAGTAATTACTTACACGATGAAGCAGAATGAACATTTCATTCCAAAAGGGCATCTTCCTTGAGTCAAAAACAAAATACCTTTCCATTTACACTTGGGGAGATCAACCAATTTGCACCCCAAGATTATTATTCTTCCCCTTTGCATCTCCTAACCACCATAGTAGCTCATGGGAGCTCCAATAGTGCTACCGAATAAAGAATTGGCAGCCTCTAGGCAGCACATGCTTTGCAATGTTGTGGTCTGTAGGTACAACATATAGTGCCCCCCCAGGTAACACCCAATCTGTGAGCCACAGCTATCTCCCTTTCACCCGCATGGGTCACCTGGCAATGGCTGCTCACTCCTATGGCCTACACTCACACTAAGCCTTTTGGAATGCTAGACCTTGCATTCCCAACAACAAATACATTTTGTCTAGGCTCAGTCATACTGATGCTGACAGTAAATAAAGAAGTGTGTCGTCCATGGGAGTCAATTAAGCAAAACCTAAAGCTGTTGAAAGTTACACCCTTACTACCTTACTTACATTCTGTGAATCTCATGCCTTTTCTTATAGGAAATTGGTTAAAACAAGTTAACTGGCATAAGCCTCAGAACCAGAGGGAATGTACATGCCCTAAGGTGCTTTTTTTGAGCTTTTTCCAGTCTTGTGATTCAGTGATAGTCTGAAAAAAATATTGGAAAGGAAAGAAATGAAATTGAATCTTATACTTTTTCCAAGGAAGAAATAAGTTTTGCCCAAGGCTTAATATTCATAGCTGACACGATACTACCAGATATACTGAGTAGATAACTACTGGTAAAGACAAAGCACATCTGCAAATGCAGCCTGCCTCCCCACCCTCTCATAAAATGAAAACGTAGCTACCTTATGTATACCCCTATGCTGTTACATGCCGAAAGAACAAATGAAGACACTCATGGGTTTGATTGTGAAAAATGTTAAAGAAATCATTACTGCACTCTTCTCAGTCTCTGTGTAAGCTAGTGTAAGTGATCTTGTGTGCAGATATCTGAGTAGTGCTGGTTTCTGACTATGCTGGGTACAGGGAATTAACTGGAGATGTGCTTCCTCTACTAAGCCTGTTTCAAACTTCCACTCTACAGAATAATTCATCACCAAACTCTCTGCATATGTAAATAGGTGCATAGACACATTTGCCCCCTTCAGAAATAAATACATCCCCAAATTCAAAATTAATCCTCATGGGCAGCATAATAAAAGAAAAAATACTCATTAAATGCAAAAATAAATCTAACTCTCAAAAAGCAAAACACTCTTGCTAAACTAAACAAGGAACTCTGGGTTGTGGAAGCCAAATTTGAGGTAGAAATAGCCTCAGAGGCAAAGGATAACAACAGGGCCTTCATCAGCTTTTGTTCACAACTTCAAAAGTAACTCACAACAGTGTGCTGAACTAATTGTAAATGGAACCATCAAGAAGGAATCAGGGGATATAACAAAACTACTGGCTGATAAATTTAGTCCCAAGTTTACCCCTTCTTCACCCAATATCTTTCAGGAGATACCCTCATCCGTAACGCTACTGGCTATCACTGGTGAACAAGTCTTCAATGCACTCTCCAAGGCAAGGAATACTGCATCATAGGGCCTTGATAATGTCCTGGGATGCCTCTTGAATAGCATGAAACATGAGCTATAAAATCACTCTTCAGCATTAGCCTCTTAACTGCTTTCATATCTAGTGAAAGGAGGACTGCAACATTTTGTACTTAGCATAACTACTACCTGGATAACTACTGCATGGATAACTTGTCTGACTAGTCTTGCATGTAAAGCCATGGAAAGAATTATCATGGATATTTTAAATAAAGTCATAGGAAATCTTCATACACTGGATCCAGCATGATTTGGTTTATCAAAAACAAACTGTGCATAATCAATCTGATGGATTTTTTTTTTTGAGAAAGTGACGAAAACTATGAATGAGGGCAAAATGGTGCTCACTGCCTATCTTCCCCTGGTGAAATCATTCAACACTATTCTCTATTCAGGAATTGTAAACAAAATCATGAAATTAGGAGTAAACCCATATGGATAAGTATCACAGATAATACCATTCCTACTGAGCAGTCTCACACCATGTAAAGTAGAATACTTCTCTTACGCTATTCAAACGTAATCTGGATGTACAGATGGATGGGTATCTGCAAATCCAGACCTAGTTTAGCACCACTGGCCCTCATGGATATTGGAAATATGTAATTATCCCAATATATACTTGTCACCATCTTTCAATATTCCTATCCGATAATTATAATTGGAATGCACGGCTTAGCTTCTTAAGATCCTTAGTGATCGGTAACTTAGTAGGTGCTTATAAAACATTGATGACCATGTTGCAACAGTGGTCATTAAATCCCACTATCTGGCACAGCTGACTGCACAAGGTATTTCCTTTAGATTCAAGGAAGTCCCTAACCCTCTATATTCTCTATTAATCAGACCCTAAAGGTTACTGACAAAAAAGTTCATGGGCCTAAAGGGCCTGAACTAGCAAGAGAGATCAGCCAGTTGTCTTAAATTATGGCTTAATATGCAAAAACAGGGACAGGTTTTTAATACTGATCTTATATATTTAGAAAGTTGCTGGAATAACTGACTTTGTGAAATATATGACATCTGAAATTCAATTGTGCCTTTATTTAGTGGCCGCAATCTACAACAAATTTTCCAGAAAGCCACAAAGTTTAAGAAAAAACATACCAGAAATAAAATGCACAGTGACATTCAGCAAGTTCAGTATCTGTGAAGCGATATGGGACAAAGCAAAAACAAAAACGCAGTAGAAATGTTCAGTATCAAGGATAGATG
Organism: Protopterus annectens; assembly: GCF_019279795.1. NCBI lineage: Eukaryota > Metazoa > Chordata > Ceratodontiformes > Protopteridae > Protopterus > Protopterus annectens. Next base: position 742,456,470 of record NC_056749.1, on the reverse strand, counting down.
TTAAATAGGGGTGTTACACTTGCTAGGACAACAGGTTTTGCATTTATATGTTTCTGAAGGATATGAACTCTGATACTCTTGTCTGTCATCATTTAGTCACTAGTTTAATCCTGAACATTTTACCAGAACATGAACATACTAAAATATGAGGCAAAATATTGGACAGTTGAAAGTCATAGAACAAAGACCAAAAGGTAGTGTTGGGCAAAGTTTCAAAATCAGAGATATTTAAAATGTGTTGTTATCTTCTGTAGCAAAGTTCCATGCTGAATAGTAAGTTTTGCATTGCAATACCTTTTCTGAAGTTTGTAAACTCTGAAACTCAAATATGTCTGAGTATTACTACACCCAACAGTTTGACATAATGTCATAACTTTCTACAAGAAACAGAATCAAAACATGATGCAAAACTATGAACATTGTCCCTCCTACAGTAACCCCCTACCCCCCAAGCAGCACCAGTCCCCTCCCCAGGCATTCCAGTGTCCCATCAATTGGCTCTTTCTCCCCAGTTACCAAAACACTGTTCAAACCTGTGTGCATACTGTTTTCTTATTTACTTCTTCAGTGATTACAGATATGGAAATAAAATCACACAAACACTGATAGTCATTTGCTAAGCAAACAATACAGTCTTACAATACAAACAGACTTAGCATGAGCAGTAAAGTTCTCTGCCCTTGAAACTCACATTCATTGAAATGGCATGAAAACCCACATTCAAAGAAAATGTATCCGGCCAGTGGAGGATCAAGTTTATCTTTGGGCTGTTTTCAAATCATAGGCCCTTTGCACATATTTTTAGGGTCATGCATACATACATGTATGTGGTCTTTGATTCACCTTCCTGATTGTATTCAATTATATTCCATGTATAATACAGCACCATGTGTTAGAATGGTGCTTTAAATTTGTAGTTATGAACATTCTTCTAGTAGGCAATGAAACACAATGTATGAACCAATCATGACAAAACTACCCATTTTGGAAAATTTCAACCATCAAAGGCCACTCAAACTTCTGTCAGTATAATCCACTCATATTACTCCATACCCGCAATCTCTGAAGAAGTAAAATCATCCAAATAATTCAACATTAATGAGATCTGTAACATAGAGAGGTTTTTACTGGCAAACAGCTTTACATTTCGATGTTTCATCTACACATTCAGTGCCTGCTGTCCTTGAAGAATGAATTGCCTTCTTCTTTTAACTGTTCCCATTAGAGATCACCACAGCAGATTATCTGTTTCCATTTCTTCCTGTCCTCTGCATCTTCCTCTGTCACACCAATCACCTGCATGTCCTCTCTCACCACATCCATAAACCTTATCTTAGGACTTCCTCTTTTCCTCTTACCTGGCAGCTCCATCCTTAGCATCCTTCTTCCAATATATCCAGCATCCCTCCTCAGCACATGTCCAAACTTATGCCATCTCACCTCTCTGGCTTTGTCTCCAAACTATCCAACCTGAGCTGACCCTCTAATATACTGCTTCCTAATCCTGTCCATCCTCATCACACCCAATGCAAATTTTAATATCTTTAAATCTGCCACCTCCAGCTCTGACCCCTGTCTTTTCATCAATGCCACTGCCTCCAACCCATATAATATAGCTGGTCTCACTACCCTCTTGTAGACCTTCCCTTTCACTATCATTGGTACCAGTATGTCACAAATCAGTCCTGACAGCCTTCTCCATCCACTCCACCCTGCCTGTACTATCTTTTCACCTCTCTTCCACACTTGCCATTACACTGAACTGTTGATCACAGGTATTTAAACTCATCCACCTTCACCTACTCTACTCCCTGCATCATCACAATTCCTCTATCCTCCCTCTCATGCACACATATATATATTCTGTCTTAGTTCTGATGACCTTCATTCCTACCCTCTGTAGAGCATACCTCCATCTCTCCAAGGTCTCTTCAACCTGTTCCTTATTCTCACTACAGATAACAATGTCACCCACAAACATCATAGTCTACGGGAACTTCTGTCTGATCTTGTCTGTTAACCTGTCCATCATCACTGCAAATAAGAAAGGATTCAGAGCTGATCCTTGATGTAATCCCACCTCCACCATCAGCGCATCCATCAGTCCTACCGCAGACCTCACCACTGTCACACTACTCTTTCGCATATCCTGTACCACTCTTACATACTTCTCTGCCACTCCCAACTTCCTCATACAATACTATAACTCCTCTCCAGACACACTGTCATATGCTTTCTCTAAGTCCACAAAGTCAAAATGCAACTGCTTCTGACTTTCTCTCTACTTTTCCATCAACACCCTCTGAGCAAACATTGTATCTGTAGTGCTCTTTCCCCACATGAAACCATACTGCTGCTTACTAATCATCACCTCCCTTCTTAATCTAGCTTCCACTACTCTTTCCCATAACTTCATGCTGTGACTGATCAATGTTATCCCCCTGTAGTTACTACAGCTCTGCACATCCCCTATTTCATAAAAAATCAGTACCAAAACACTTCTTCTGCACTCCTCAGGCATCCTCACACTTTCCAAGATTTCATTAAGCAATCTGGTTAAAAACTCCACTGCCGAGTCTCCTAAACACCTCCATGCTTCCACAGATATGTCATCTGGACCAACAGGCTTTCCATTCTTCATCCTGTTCAAAGCTGTCCTTACTTTCTCCTTGCTAATCTATTGCATTTCCTGATTCAATATCTCCACATCATCCAACCTTCTCTCTCTCAATCTCTTCATTCATCAGCCCCTCAAAGTACTCTTTCCATCTGCCCAACACACTCTCCTCACTTGTGAGTACATTTGTCTAGTTATCCTTTATTATCTTTACCTTCTGCACAACGTTCCCAGCTTGGTCAGTCTGTCTAGCCAATTGGTACAGGTCCTTTTCTCCCTCCTTCATGAAGAGTTAATTGCCTATATTGCATTAAAAAAAGGTAAGCTGCTAATATTGCAATAGGGAATGACTAACAAACTAACAAGGTCATAGTTACTAGGCATCTCATAAAAAGGAGAACACAATCAGGAGTTTAGAACCCCTATCACCTTTAAAATGCACCAAATAATTGGCAATCAGAACAGCACTACAATATTAGAACTACATCTACATGGTGTGGAAGTAGAATCCACAGCCTTCTGCACCAAAGGCTATTGTGCTACTAACACTGCTTTCAAATTCTACAACACAAACAAGGCTGCCATTTGATAAATGAAACAGCTGTACAGGGTCTGTATTAGAACATCGAAAGTTTTCAGTAGCGAACGCTCACATGAGCGAAAAT